>NC_081763.1:32716521-32849021 GCF_963082965.1 Carassius carassius
TTTGTTCTGTGTGTTTGGCTGGTGGTAAATCACTCTGGCTGTTTGAGTTTACATGCATTTACAATTCAATCATCATGTCATAAATATTCCCCATGTTGCTGGTCCATGGTAAATGTTCACGACTAAGATTTTAAGGTCATTTTGTAGAATAAACAACTGTGGTTCAATGTTGGGTCAACGCTTGATGTTGGAAGTCAATCTGAGTCATTAAATAACATCATGCTGTTTTCTGGAATCAGACGCTGTAATAAACATAAGACACATTTGCAACAGGTCTGTGTGATGTGAGAGGAAGACAGCCACTGGCAACCTGAATGAGACTACACACACACACACACACACACACACACACACACCTCGAGGCTTTGAGGAGTGTTTGAGTGACACAACCCTGAGGTCAGAGGTCAGAGAACAACAGCAGCAGCCGTTTGCATCTCAACACACAAGACACAAAGAGCTTTTGGTTTGATGGAGAAAAAAAACAGCATCCCATTGAGAGTCAATGGAGTGATTATAAACGCCAAACCAGCTCAACGGTAACAAACGCTCTCCTTCGGCAGTCTGTGTTCAGGACGGGCTTCTCACGATGGAGAGAGTTAACGTTTCAGAGTCATGACACAGAGCAGATATGAAAATAAATATGCACATCACACTTAGAATTGGATAAAGAAACGGAAAAATTATTAAAAAACATGGTTGAAAATGAGAAAAAAAATTTTTAAAAGAAAAGAAAATAATATGGGGGGGAATTTTAAATATAAAAAGAAAGAAAGAACAAACTTATAGAAAGCATGACAACAAAACTACACTGTAAAAAGTAATTGAGATTTAAGTTTTTTTTTTTTTTTTTTGTAGACCTAGCAATTTTTTTATAAATTGGTTCTCAACGAAGCTAAAGATTTAATAAAACAAATATAACTTGTTTCAGCTCAGAAATGCATGTTGAAACAACTGCGTCATACCGTAAAAAAAATAATAAGGCGGCAGCGTCAACGTATTTTAAGTTGACTCAACTTATTGTTTTTTACGGTGTAAAAAAGGGGGGGGGGGGGTGAAGACTGTACAAAACTTAGAGTCAACACATGAATCACTGTATATGATGTGAATCAAAACCAACAGTGCAAAATAAAATAGCTAAATAATCAAACTGGCTGAATGTTCAGAAATGTTCCAAAGCACAAGTATTTTAGGATTATAGGGAGACGGGCTCGGTGACATCACTGATCACTCCCAGAGTTTTAACGGAGCATCCGGTCACGACTGAGCCATTTTACACGGACTCCTGTTTCCATGTTAACAGTGATTCTGCAGGATTATGGGAAGAGGAGTTTATGACAGGAAAAAATATTAACAAAGCCGCTTTAAGGCAATCCTTCAAGGTTAGCAAAAAAAAAAAAGCATTACGCTGCAGTCCACTGGCAAGGAGACAAGAGGCTTCTTCTTTAAACGGACGTCAGTGGAGATGCTTCACTACGCTAGATAAACTGCTTTTGTGGCTAAAAAGCTTATTTAATGAATCGACAGCCTATTGGCTTCTCTTCAACATGCTCGCCAATAAACATTGGCTTTGGATTGAGCTATTTTTAGTTTGCACTGAAAAAAAACAACAAACAGTTGTTTTATAAGAGATGTCATGGACTATTAATAAAACATAAAACAAAAATGTGCTTATTTTATTACACTTTTAAATTTTGGCCTGTAGATTTCAATTATGACATATCTTTAGAGGCCATAAGTTTGTTTCTCCACTTCGGTATCACTTACATACACCAAATCTAGCAGTTTTATTCCCATCCATATTCTGAAGGTTTTTACTGAGGGGTTTGTTCATACATCATTCGCTTGATTTTATTGCGGCACAATTTTCACATTTGTAGATGTAAACTACATTTCTAAAAATTTGTCCGTTTCTCCATTTCAACAGCACTTCCACCAAATTTACCCGTTTTATTCCCATCTATACTCTGAAGGGTTTTACTGAGGGGTTTGTTTAGATGTTTATATAACCTTTTATTCCAAAAAACACAATAAAATTTTTTTTTTTTTTTGGCTGTTGTTAGTTTTTTTCTTCTGATAAATGGAGTGATAAAAAAAGTGATTAAAATCCCCTCAGTAAAAAAAGAAACCTCTTCTCTAACATGTCAGCAAATAAAACTAGACTTTTGAACCTGTCTTTATCCAGTGTTCAGATTAATTCTCTGGAAATGTTTGCAAATGAGTGCATATCCAATTAGAAATACGCTTATTTAAACATAACATATCAGTAATGCAAAATAATTGTCTCAGATGTACCGCCATGACTCAACTGGGGACAGTATAATGATAATCATTTGTTACATTTGTACCCTTTTCACCCTTGCTGTCTTGCAATAATGGAGAAAAATGTAATGGGATTTTAACTTCCAGAGCCAACTGTTATACTCCATTAGCTGACAAAAAAATAACTAAAACCCCTTCCAAAACACAAAAGACAATCACAAAGACATCCTGCCAGGCACCTCTGACGTCTCGCTGAACTTCCTGTCGGCTCATTCAATCAAACCCACATTATAAATCCACAGATCCTACTCTCATGCATAATGCACATAAAAAGCCCAAGAGTTTTCCCTAAAGTCATGATGCAGAATTCATGTCAGTCACTCACAATCTCCAAGACCTGAAGATCATGGCATCAAATCTCTGAAAGGCACTCAGTTTTTTGGGTCACTTAGATCCGCTTATGCATGTCTTTTGATTGCTACTGAATTTGAGCCTTGTTTTCGGAGTAACAGCTGTAAAACAAACGCTGCGGCGGGATTCAACATCTCAGACGAGAGCCAGGGAAATGTCTTTAGAGAGAATCACCAGATATATGAAGGACACCTGGCCGAGTGAAGCATTAGCGCTGAATCAAAGCTCAGATTATCCTGATACCAGCTCCTGCAGGGCTAATCGTGCGACACAACACAATACACATTTCTATTCCAGAAAATAAAGATGCTGTCAAACTCTGAACCTCTAAACACAGAGGAGCCTTGTGAGGGAACATCCTTCATGAGTGACAGATTCGGAGCAGCACGTGAAGCACATGGGAGAGGAGAGTTTGACGTGTTGCTAAACTAACATGTTACTTTGAGCACAGACACAGCACTGGCATTGGGGACATGGTTTAAATTATTAAATAAAGTTCAGGTGTATTTATAAGTCAACATTTCCCTTCACTGTGTGAAAGGGTTTCAACATGACGTCACACACTATCCTTCCCTTCACCATGAATCACTTCCTGAATCACTGGACGGTCAGGATATTTGTCCAGGAAATGACATCATGCCAAAGGCATGCTGAAACACTTGTGGTCGTCTGTGAACAAAGCAAATATAGTGAGGGCAGATAACTAAATTAACCATGAAAAAACATTCAAAGGCAGGTTTTAAACACTGAACTCCAGCTAAAATCAGTGCGTGCTCCATGGGTTCACACTGCTGCTTATCTGAGCAAACACATGTGTGAAACCAAGACGTCACGTTCTCTCCGTGTGCCGACAGAAAGACGCACAACCGGTTTGAAAGACATCACTGTAAAATGTAGATGTTTCTGCTTAAAGTTCTGCTTGTTTAATCAAATAAATGCAGAATTGGTCAGCAAAAGAGATTTTCAAATATGTGTGTGCGTATATACATATATCCCAAACTAGTGTATACTTTTATACAGATGAGGTCCTTGATTTCCTCGTTTACATTAAACATTTGTGTTAAATCGTCACAGTTGTTGAACATATAAAGGTGACATTAACGCCATGCTGGTTTTAAATAATGCAAGCATTAAAATCTAACCAAACCCAGACCTGACCAGCAGCAGAATTTAAACCAGATGTCTGTGTGTGTGTGTGTGTTCTGTACCTGGTGGGTTGTTCCTCCGGTGGGCGTGAGGGTCATCAGGTTCAGCAAAGATACTGGAGGCCATCTTGTTTTTGCGCACAGGCTTCTCCTCTTCTGAGCCGAAGGAAATATTTGAGGCTCCGCCAGGGGGACGCAACACCCTACGAGACACGGTCAGAAGATTGCCGCTCAACAAATCAATTACACAACCTTAAAATAAACAGCACATATCGCATGAAGGAAACACAGCAGGACTTGTACCATGCAACGATGCAAATACGTCAACAGTAGAGATTTAAACTCTCGATAACAGTAGAAATGATCATTTTACATGCTTTACATGTGAGATCGAGGAAGCAACATACAAAAATTCAAAGCAGGGTATGTCGTAAGTTTAGAATGCAACTTATGTGCAAATTTAAGTCTTTCTTCTGATAGTGTGCTCATATCAAAAGTCTATTTTCATGACGAGCTCAGAGTAATAAATCAAAACCAGCACAATAACATTTCAATAAAGACTATTACATACAAAAATGTAGTGTTTCTTAACATAAAAATATCTAGCAATTATATAAGGTCTTCCATTCTGAAGTCATTTTTAAAAAAACGCCCACAAGTAAAGTTTGTGGATAAAATATTTGCCTAATATCATTTAAAAGCAGAAAAGTCCAAAACATATGCTTTACAGTCAATGAAGTCAAATTATATAATTAGTTGCATGTTTCATGCATGTATGCCCTTTCACACATAAAACATTGTGCATATTCAATAAAATAGCATTGATTAGACATAGGCCTTATACATTTTAATGTGTGCATTTGACAGACACTTTTATGACTTCATCAGTTCATGCATATGCTGGGAATCGAACCCATGACCTTTGCATTGCTCTACAATTTAAGCTAATAAAATAGGCATTGCCACATGTATAATAAAGTATGCACCACTTTGTACAAATATCTATGTTGCGATGGATCTATCAAGTGACTCAGCTTCAGTCATAACACCCACCCCTAAACTGAAAGACACCACACACACACACACACACACAGCTGACCAGACCAGAGCTCATCTGCTCACATCAAGTGCTATTCCAGTGCTGCATGGTTTTGATTCAACACATATGTTGATTCATTAAAAAGACAGAGGGTGAGTGTGGACAAACCCCGGGTGAAGAGCAGCAGACCTGTGACTGATGTGGTCGAGGGAAGCCCTAATCAATGCTTTTGAAAAGCCCAGTGCTGATCTCAACACCCTCCCTCCATCGGCGCAGAACGAGACCAGCTGACACCCGCCGGCAGCTGTCAGGGTCACCTCCATCCCAACACAACTTTCTGCTCCTTTTGTCAAAGGAATTGACGGTGTGGCGATTATAAAACCAACCAGTGCCGTCTGGATGGACTGGTTAAACAGCTAATGCCTTAACCAGACTAAAGCTTGGGATCAGATCAAGAGACTTTATTAGAGAAGAAGGCCATTCGCTCGAGACCCCACCCAACCGACACGGGAGACACATGGCATTAAAAACCCCTCCTCAAGCCCAAGATGCATGCTGAAAACATCACTAAATCAGTCCAAGTGACCAATAAACATGCCTGCTCTCGGCTTGACCTACATTTCTGTCCTTTCCACTGAGGGGAACCCCAGACACGCAGGATTTAACGACTAAAACTGGGGGAAATGACAGGGGAACGAGAATCAAAGGTGGTGAGGGAGGCAACATGTTGCAGCAAGACCCAAAGCCAGGATGTCTGATATTAGGATTAATATACCAGACGATGCCATAATCCTCATTTAAGATGTGTGCATCAGGCGGAAACAAAAGCCAAAGCAACATTTCTGACATGCAAATGTCTGAATGCTTTTCCATCCCTCCCTTGAAAGTTACAGACCATATCATTTCTGGATACACAAACACACCTAAAAAAAAAATCAGTTAGTTTGCATCCCAAAGTCCTTTGGCCAGACGTGCAAACCTTCCACTGGCTGGCTGGACGAAATTCAATGCATCTGTTCCAACCCTACTATCAGAAACCTTTTAAGGACAATGGAGCGGGTATTTTTGGGCCAGAGCTGGAGGTTACACCAAACTGTCAGATGACTGGGATTAAACGGATAACAATATAAGCAGCAGAGAAAACATGTATTGATGAAACACAATGCAGATAAACTTTAAAGCAAATCACCCAGTTTGAGAGGGCAGTGGAAGCCTGCCAGCCCCATTCCTTTAGGCTGGGTGAAGTTTGGGCACCATCCACATCAAAACACCAGACATCACATCAAACCTGCATACAATGAGCCTGGAGTGAATCTCAGATCATTATAAGGGTGGATGGGTCTTCATGGCCAGGAGGAAGAGGATGATGATGATGGTGACAGACAGTCTGGGTTCATTCAGACCAAATGAAAACGTGAATCAATCCAAACCCATTAAATATTCAGGTTGTTAAGCTTCATTTGCGTTCATGTATTGGTGGAGGAATCCATCCATCATCATCATCATCATCATCATCATCATCACCTCCAGCTCTGAGCTCCTCTTCTTTTGTCTTCCTTCGGATCTCAACAAACCCTTTTAAAAACACTTACCTGGAGCTGTTTTTGGCGCCAGGCTCCATGCCTTGGAAAGTGGTCGTCGTAGTCATGTTGAGCGGGTAATGTGCTCGCTAAGCCGCGTTAGAAACCCTTCAGCAGGACTGAATTCGTCTAAATCCTTTCTCCCGCATGGGCTCCACCCGGACCAGCTGAAACCCGAGCACAGCGGAGCGGCGCTTTAGACCAGCCCACGAAGCCCCGCCCACCGGTGCGACGCGCGACCTGATTGGACGGAGGCCAGCGGTCCCTGGCGTTTGATTGGAGCACTGGCCATCATTCACACTATAGGTTTATGTGATGTGTGGCTTACTGCAAAAACAGCCGTAGGATAATCGACGTGTTATGCAAATTGAAACTTGCTCTTTTATTCCAATATTTTAAAATACCTTAAAGTTTCTTAAAGTTAATAGACTGAAATACACATATCATGCAATTTTAGTGAAAATTTAAATCATATTTTTATTCATTCAAACTACAACGGATTTTTAATAATCTAGAATTACATCTAATGATACTTTGCTTCAAGAATCATTGCTAAAATTATGCACAAAACAATTATTCAGAATGCAAAAACAATTTAAAGATTGAGCGCAGTGACTAAAACACACTGACAGCTTGATAAAAAGAGAATATTTTATTTCAACAAGAGATTAGACAATACAGACAGATGCTGGACTTGTCTGAAACAGGACTTCGCTTGAACGTACTCGAGATAAAGCCTGTTTAACACAAGACTTGCACTTTACGTGACCACTACAATAAAAAGTCGTAAAACCAATTTGTCTGAATGGAAAACAGAAAGTCGATCCGAATTGCAGGTTTGTCTGCGTGAAGTATAACAGAGCAGAAGATTTCTTTATCATTTCTCAAAAAAGACTGTGAGCTCAGATCCGAGCCAGAACAAAACCCACACGTCTGGCATCCTCAGTGACTCTTAAGGGGAAACATGTATTAGTTGGTCTATACACAGATGATGCTTTAGAAGACTCTGGCTTAACATGTCAGATTTTACACCAATTAAAAATCCCAATGTAATAATTACTGTAGCAGAAACCCTTTATGTACAAAACGAAAGAAAAACATGATGAACTGAAAACACTATACAACAGCAGTTATAGATAACCATGAGGAGCGGAGAGAGAGAGAGAGAGACGGTCATTCAGATGTGTCCTCCTGTCTGTTGCTGGAAAACATCAATTGTGTCTTCATCCTCCATCTCCAACTGCAGGAGAACAAGACGAGGTCATTTATTATTCACTGTTATTAATGAACACAAGCCATGTGAGGTTACGTGAGTCACATGTGATCACAGTGCAATGCCGTCAAGCCAGATTCATTCAGATAAGATCTATTATGTGTGGAAAAAAACACTTTTCTTCTTCCCTAAACGTTCATCTGAGAGCACACACGACACCCGCTCTTTCTAAACGAAACAAAAGCGTTGAAGTCAACCTGACATGCTTTTAGCTTCCAATCATCACCGAGAAAATTATTAAGCTGACTGGATGAATAAAAAGTGATTGCTTAATTTGCCTAATTTATCAACGACAATACAAACTGGATTCTGTCAATACAAACTGGATTCTGATTATTATATTATACTCATTTTGCATGTTACACTAATTTGGCAAATACACGTTTTAACATATCTTTTTATTACCATAAATAAAAAATGACGATAAATTAAAGGCAGTACAAGAAACAATATATGCAGTAATTCTCTACACATTCATATACCTGTACAAATACATTATAATGAAATATAAACAATTGCATACAAAGATGTTGTTTTAAAGCAGCTTTACAGAAAATACATATATATATAAATATATATATATATATTTTCATTGCAGTAATTGACATAATTATGAAAATAATGTCACAATGCAATTAAGCTTCATTCTCTTAATGTTTCTAACAATGCCATTAGTCATTTTTTTAATGACCTGGATATTCACAAACAGGTTTTGCAAGCTTTGTCTTTTACTTTACATTAAACAGGGTTGACTTTGAAGTCCATCCGGTTTAACACACACACACACACCTGTACAGAGTGATGTCACTGTTAGACCCAGTGAGAGTCAGTGATGTCATACCTGTGCGGGCGTGTCTGTCTCGTTAATCGGCTGTCCGTCAAACCGGAATCGAATCTGCCTCATCGTCAGTCCCTGGAGAGTCAAGCACATCAACACTCACTGCTGTTATTATACTACTATTGATATACTGCTACAGCTTTATTGAGGTTTGGGATTCACAATCTAATTTAATAGTTTTAGTAAACAAAGCCAGCTAAAAACAGGAAAACAAATAAATTCCGAATGAATTAATCAATCAGTCTGATTGTTTTTAATTAATCAATTGGCAACTCAGTCTCGAACGACATTAATATATATTTTTTTATTTTTGCTGTAGTTTTTATTAATGTTTTGGCCTAACATTTATATATATATATATATATATATATATATTTAGCTAAATTTTTGTAATTTCGTTCAAATGATTACTATTTAGGGTTTACTATTATTTATATACTGTTATATTTTTTATTAGTATTTTACTGCTTCAACTTAAAACTAAATCAAAATTAGAAATGTTGCCTTAAGAACTAAATTAAAGTTTGTCATCTAATATTTATATTTTAGCTTTATTTCACTTAACATTTTTTTTTTTAATAGTTTTAGTTGGCGAACTCTACTGAAAACTGAATAAATCCTGAATCCTGAACGAATTAATCAATTAGACCGGTCCTTTTTAACGAATCGATTTGTAAATCAGTCTCTTAAAATGCTAATCTGAAGGTCTCCACAGTATCCGACATCATCTCGGACGTCCCACCCCTTCAAGGGAACTCAAAGTCTGAGATAAAGATGACTGATCAGCCTTCATATTTATTTTCCGCTGCTGACAAGGATTTCCTGACGTCTGAATGAACATGAACCTCAGGGCCGGGACACTTCCTTCCAGCAAACGCTGTCCTACTTCTGCCCCACGATGAGATTAACCCCTCCTCCTCCGCCAGGAAACATGCGAGTGACCTACAGATCAGGCGTCTTCACCTGCTGTGTTTACAGCTTCATAAAGCCTGGACACTTCTGATGAGCTCAATGTGATCTCAGTAGTGATCTAGCGTCTCTCTCTTTGTGAACATTAGAGTCATTGTTCTCTCTCTTACCCTCTCTCGCATGGAAGAAACCTTGACTTGGACATGAGGGTGTGATAAAGCCAGCAAATAGATGGATGCGTGAGTGTTTATTGATCAGAACGAAGAGCTTTCGTTAGCGTCTTGCGGCCAGAGCACTCCTGCAACCCTTTCACACTCTGCTTCATACTGTGTCTTTGATTTCTGTTACACTGACAGCGAGGTCAGGATGTTTCTCCACGACATTATCTAGCAAATATCAGTCATTCTTCTTCTTGCAATGTGTAGAAAGTACACAAATATGCAAACAAATGTCTAGGTAACAATCAAATCAAAAGATTTGAACACCGTGTTCTTTCATTTGAAAGAATATTATTATTCCCCGAAACCTTGATTTCTGTGCAATTCTATGCAAAATGAGCTTATTATTAAAAAAAAAAAGCCTGCCAAAAAAAAGGTACTTAACTCAAAAGTAAAACTAATTTTAATTCCGCACTGAACGATATTTGCTCATTTTAATTATAAACAAGACTTCATATCCTCATTTTGCATCTTGATTTAAGGATGTTTAGAGTTTGATGTTCATTATTTGCAGTGTGTGCAACATTTAATGCCACAACTTTATCAATTTAAGACTTTCTGCTCTGTTTTAGGGTCTTAATTTGTGAAATGGTGAAATGAGACTTTTAAGACCTACAGAAACCTTGGAAAGGAGGTCAAGGAACGCCTGGATGTAAAAACGGGAGGTTCATGCTAATAAGTGCATGTTTATAAAGTCCCATTGCTTTATTAGAGCAATTATGCCTCCTAGGTGACATTTCACTTTTGAGTGCATCCTCAATCTATGTTGAGCCACTGTTGAACTGTTTTGTGGTAGTGAAATATTTTCCAAAACTGGAAATATAAAAGAAATTAAACATAAAATCTTGGTAAATTCAGATCCGTAGGGCAATACCATGAGAGCAAAGAATTAGCTACAGGCTTTTGACAACATCTGGAAACATTTAGCTTAAAAAAAATTATTTGAGAGACACTGCCAGTTCGTTTCTGTATAAATTACATATAATTTATACATATATTATGTATGTATAGCTGGTAAAAAAAAAATGTATAGCCTAAATGCAATATAAGTCGCTTTGGATAAAAGTGTCTGCTAAATGCATAAATGTGTAAAATGTGTAATTTATAGTTTACAAATATAGTTTTGTTGTTGTTTTCTTTTTCCTATAAAATTGTATTGAGATTGGTTTATTTGTTGTGCTGTATTTGTATGCAAGGTTTGGTGTGTCCACAACAATCCTGGGCAGTTGCTTCTCAAAACTAGTCCAAAACTAGCCCAAGCGCGTTTCCAAGAAGTTCCCCGATAAAAATTGCTTCCCAGGGTTAAAATATAAGTTTTTTGGAAGGGTTGCCTTGGTAAAATTTGCATTTTAGGGGCTAAATATCACGTTATTGGTATTGGGGTTGCTTCAAACCACAGACATGAAAAACAATCGCAGACTTGGCAACACTGGTTCAAGTGGAGCAGAATTTACGCAAGTCGTGGCCTAGTGGTTAGAGAGTTTGAATCCAAACCCTAGGGTTGTGGGTTTGAATCTCGGGCTGGCAATACCACAACTTAGGTGCCCTTGAGCAAGACACTGAACCCCATCTGCTCCCCGGGCGTCGCAGCATAAATGGCTGCCCACTGCTCCGGGTGTGTGTTCACAGTGTGTGTGTGTGTGTTCACTGCTCTGTGTGTGCACTTTGGATGGGTTAAATGCAGAGCACGAATTCTGAGTATGGGTCACCATACTTGGCTGAATGTCACTTCACTTTTTACTACACAGATCCGTAGTCTACCGACAACTAACACAATCGCTTTCAAAATTAACAGAGAATCGCCTGCGATTTTAAAATCGATCTTGTGTAGATTGTCAGTCAATTACGGCTCTGTGTAGTAAACGCCAACCAGTGGTTGATTTTCATGTCCGCAGGTCGAAGCGACAATACTAATAACGTGATATTTAGCCCCTAAAATGCGAATTTTACCAAGGCAACTCTGCCAAAAAACGTATATTTTTTAATCCCGGGAAGCAATTTTTATCGGGGAACCTCATGGAAATGCGTTTCGAATAGTTTTGAGAAGCAACTGGGCAGGATTTGTTGTGAAAACCTGGCAACCCTGATCTGAACGCACGTGCTGGACATATACTTCTAATTACAGGGGCGTCTTTACTGACGAGATACGCATGAAAATAGCATTCATTTTTTTTGCACAGCCCTAATATTTTTTACACAAATTTTTTTAATATGCTAATATGTATAATAATAAATATGGATGTAACGATTAACCGTGAGCAGGTTGAAAAATCAGTTCAAATATGTGATGATTCAAATCGGTTGAGATGCTAAACAAATAGTGAATCATTTAGGTGTAGAAGTTTATATGAATGTATGTCTGGAGGAACTTACTGTCTTTAGAAAAGTTTAGATGGTATTTTTTCTTTTTATCTTGCCTCTGTATAATGCATATTAAAGTTGATAAGTGATTTATTTACAGCGGTAACCAAGGAAACGCTTTAAGCTCCACCTGCTGCAGTGTTTATAAGTGCTTTGTTTACAGCAGTAACCAAGGAAACGCTTTAAGCTCCACCTGCTGCAGTGTTTATAAGTGCTTTGTTTACAGTGGTAACCAAGGAAACGCTTTAAGCTCCACCTGCTGCAGTGTTAATAAGTGCTTTATTTACAGCGGTAACCAAGGAAACGCTTTAAGCTCCACCTGCTGCAGTGTTTATAAGTGCTTTGTTTACAGCGGTAACCAAGGAAACGCTTTAAGCTCCACCTGCTGCAGTGTTCATAAGTGCTTTGTTTACAGCGGTAACCAAGGAAACGCTTTAAGCTCCACCTGCTGCAGTGTTCATAAGTGCTTTGTTTACAGCGGTAACCAAGGAAACGCTTTAAGCTCCACCTGCTGCAGTGTTCATAAGTGCTTTGTTTACAGCGGTAACCAAGGAAACTCTTTAAGCTCCACCTGCTGCAGTGTTCATAAGTGCTTTGTTTACAGCAGTAACCAAAGAAACGCTTTCCTCCCAGACCTGTTGCTTTCTGCGTTTCTACCGCGGTGTAAAGTACAGGGAAGATTAGGCAAATAGACCGGCGACGTAGGTCTGCGAGCATTTCTCAATACAAAGTACGCTGATTTTGGACTTGCATCCTCGGTAGTTCAGACTTTGTGCATTCAACTCGGGAGTGTGATGTCCGCGATGACACAGGTCCGGTAATTCTGCAAACAGCAGCGTACTTGATAACATCAGTCAGCTCGCTTTGGCTACTGCAATTTTCCTCTCTGTATATTTACAATAAAAGGAAATAGGATATCAAATACCACTGCCTCCTTTTTGTTTTCATTTAAACATAATAACAGCTGCAGAAATGTACTTAGTTCAGGGATATGAGTTTATACAGCCATTACAATGAAACGAAATATTATATAAATTTGCCTTTTTTATTTTCATTTTAACATATAGATAAATTGAATACAGACCAAAGAAAACCTGTTAGATTTACCCCGCAGCTGAATTATATTTAATGTTTAACCACTAAAGAGACATCAGAGCCAGCAGCACATATCAGAAGGTCTAGCCGAGGTGAGGCTGCTTCTCAGCGGATACATGCGCACTGAGCTCTCGCTGGTCGCGTCGAGCTGACCGTCTCTGAGATCGGCGAAACACATTTTTAAATAGGTGCTGTCTTTATAAATAAACCACAGATTTGAGTTTTAAACAACTACATTCTCGCCTGAAATACTTTTAAAATTACATTTCATGACATAATAACAGTAATATTTTGAAAATGATCCGAATAAATGGTGGTTGAACCCAACCAATGCTGCATGAACTCAACCAATCAGGATGTTTAGCGCCCAAGTTCCGCCCCCGAAAGTTCCGGAACTTTGAAAAAGTACAACCTCACCAACAGGGACTTTCTGAGGGGCATTTTTTTACCGGGAACTTTATTTAGTTCCTGGTTCCTGCGGTGGAAACACACCGAGTACCAGGCCAAAGTCCCTAGTTCCAGGGTAAAGTTCCTGCGGTGGAAACTCGGCATATACCAACAAAACACCAATAATATGGATGCGCTATATTAGTATATTATTAATCAATTTCACAAAGAAATGTACCGTATTTTGTCCAAGCAATAATAAAAGGACACATTTAATTTATAATTTGTCTTAAATCTCATTTTGTAAAAAAATTAAATTGTGAATCGAGAGTTGAGTGAATCGTTGCATCCCTAATAATAAATGCAATTTAACTAACAACAAAAATGCAGTTAACAATATCTAACTGTTATAATATTTGCACTGCATTTTTGTTATTCTTGCGTTGACAAACAAGGCAAACGCTACTGTATTTCTTTAGAACAAAAGTAAAGAAATTACGATGAGCTTGTTTAAAATAGCTCTGTATTTTTAACACAAACTCTAATATGTGTAGCCAGGACTACAAAATGCTGTTGGGACGGTACGTTTTTGGTCTTGTAGCTGATACGAGCTCACAGAAGAGATATTGTGTGTGTGTGTGTGTGTGTGTGTGTGTGTGTGTGTGTGGCAGGCCGGCCGGCCGTGACCTTACCTGTCTCTCACAGTAGGCCTTCATGAGCTTGCTGAGGGGTGTGTGTCTCTTAATTTTAAATTGGACCACTGACCCGTCCTGTCCCGCCACCTTCAGGTTGATGTGGTCGTTGTTCTCCGTCTTTACCCCCTCCTGAGAAAACAAAAACAAAATGTACATACATAAAAGTTAAATGAGATATTACATCATTCTTCCTTGCATATTTTATGCACACATCTCATTTGCCATCACTGAATGTAATTATTCATGGACATTTTATTAGTTGCTAGTTTGGAAGTATCAGTGGGAAACATAAAATGCATTAAATAGAATAGTTACAATTATTGGGAAGGTAAAGAACAATGAAGCTTGACTTTTTGTTTAACAGAAATGTCTTGAATCAGGCTCAATCTGTGCTCTTGGACAATGACAATTTCTTTATTCATATTTTTATGTATTCGTTTTTTTAAAGAATGTATTGTAAGAGTATGTTGTATGTCCGTTTCAAAAATACTGTACTATTCAAAAAAATGGCTCAGTCATCTATGATTTATCAACAGGAGTGCTGTTCGTAGATTGATGATTAAAACAGATTGTGAATTCATGCAATAATTAACATGGACAGAGAAAGCCATAAGCTAACATAACACTCTTTTGGTCAGTACAAACACTATTTTTGTCCTCTAGCTATCTGAGATACACAAAACCACGTGGTCTTACGATTAAACTGTAATTTTCATAATGGATATGAATGCTGTCCGACCTGACCTGACCAAAATGGATACATGGGATTGTTAGATGGTTTGAAAATCCTAAGCAGTAATAAACAAACACGTGCATGTTCATCTTCATGGTGGTTTTAGTGGGTTTGGGTGTTATTAGCAGTGCCGTGCATGAGCTGCTGTGGTTGCACGTGATGAATGGATGCAAATATGAGCATCCGACTCACATCATAAACAGAAAATATGTTTCCATCAGAGCTTGCACGTGACGCGTTTCTATCAGCAACATACGCGCGATATTAAGTCGTTTTACCGTGTTTTCTCCTTCTTATGTTTTATTTGAATGCGTCCGTGTGTCGCGCGCGCTGTGAGCTCGGCATGCGCGTTCACGCGTCTTCTTCCGGTGTTTTTGAGGCGGCAGTTACAGTATTTATCCGCTACGCGCGATATTTCACATTAAAAATCAAACCATCCGCGTTCTTCCGTGTTTTCGCAACCCGTCAGACGCCTTGAACTGTACCCGATGATAAACGATCTCTTCCGTTCTAAACGCCACTCACCTTGGGTTTCTCGTCGGCCATGGTTATTGTGTTTGCGCTTCTCTCGACGCCGCCACACAAAAGACTCAGCGGGGGCGCGCACGTCCGCGCCCCCGATTAAAAACAGGCGCGGCGTGCGCGGTCACGAGCGGGGCGTCCTCACTCCGCGCTCCGCCGCGATTGGCCAGAGCGGGTGACGTCATGCGCGAGACCAGGGAGACAGGGAAACATGCACGCGCATTCGTGCACAGTGTCTTTTCTTGAAAAAAAAAATGTTTGGGCAAATATGAACAAAAATAACACAGAACGACGGTGATTTCCTAGTGATTATCATATGTTATTAGATATATGACGTGGACATCCATGAGTTTATTGTTTCTTCTGTTGATTCTGAGGGAAAGATCCTGTTCTCCTCACACTGGAGGGAAGGACGCCATTTTGTTCTTCATGTCAGTCACAGATCGGGCTGAATGGACCTCAGCCTTTATTCGTTAATAGTTTAAAACGAGTGTGAGCCAACTACAACAAATGTGTGATATAATCTGCAGCAAACCCATTCGGAACCTCTCATGAGAAACATTTACCCATTAAAGTGACAGTAAATAAAATGCATTAGGACACTACATAAAACAGTTCAGTATCTTAAAGAAACAATACACGCTGAACCAAAATCTTTATTTTATTTATATATACTGATAAAAACGTAAAGTTTTAGATTAATAACATAGCATCGTTGATTATACAGTTAATGACACACTACCAAGCTAACAAATTTTGATGGCCAGAATGTAATTTTTTATGGTTTGTTTTTGGTTAGCCAGGAAAGTTTTGGGAATATAAAGTACTTATAACGTTTCAGAACATCAGTTTTTGGTTCGCAAAATGTTATTCTAACGATAAACTAAAGTTATTATAACGTTCCCAGAACATCAGTTTTTGGTTCGCAAAATATTATTCTAACGTTAAACCAAAGTTATTATAACGTTCCCAGAACGTCAGTTTTTGGTTGCCAGAATTATGTTTTATGGTTTGTTTTTGGTTAGCCAGGAAAGTTTTGGGAATATAAAGTACTTATAACGTTTCAGAACATCAGTTTTTGGTTCGCAAAATGTTATTCTAACGATAAACTAAAGTTATTATAACGTTCCCAGAACATCAGTTTTTGGTTCGCAAAATATTATTCTAACGTTAAACCAAAGTTATTATAACGTTCCCAGAACGTCAGTTTTTGGTTGCCAGAATTATGTTTTATGGTTTGTTTTTGGTTAGCCAGGAAAGTTTTCTTAACACAGATAGAACATTAGTTTTTGGTTTGTAGAAGGTTATTCTAACATTAATCTAACATTCCCCTAACATTAGGATAACATTCCCAGAACTTTCCCATTCGGGAAACTTTTCCGTCAAACTGACGTCATCAAAGATGTAATGCTATTCCCAGTCGGAAGAAAATGTTCAGATTTTAATTAAAAATGACCAAGACGAACTGTGTTTTTTTTCAACGGTTTAACTTGCAGGAATTAATTGTTCACATCAAGACTATTAATGTGAGCTAGTAAAGTAAATAAATTCCATTTAGACTTTAAAGTCATGCGGAGTTTAAACTAAAGTTATTATATTATAACGTTCCAACAAGTTTATTTCTTGGTTCTAAAAAAAAAAAAAAAAAAAAAAAAAAAAACTAATCTTCGGGGAACGTTCTGTGTTTGCTGGGTAGAACAGATTTTTGGGCTTTACCAATAATGACCCTAATTTTACGCTAAATCAATTTTAAATAAAACATATAACTAACATTTTTGCATTTATAATGATCAGATAAATACTTTACGTTCATTCACATCGCCAGAATTGTCCTCGGACCGACCAGTTGTCCAGAGAACAGCGCGAAATTATGTAAAAAAAAAAAACTGTGCAAAATGCAAACATGACAAACATTTGTGAATGGCATGTGTTAAAGTTAAATATTGCTGATAATTCTACATCACTGGTCGTTTTGGAAAGAGACTTGTATTTTGTTTAGGCACTCAGTGCGTCGTACTAACCGCGCAGAGCATCAGGGGTCCTTCAGACTCATGGCGCTGGTTTCTGAGCGCTGAGTGTGTTGAATGTTTTTCAGATATAACAACATAAAACGTCGGTATTTCAGGAGAATTTAATATCGCGGTGTTATGGAGGAGGTGGATGAAGAGCCCAGTCCCACGGTAACCCCTGATTTAAACTCTTTCATCTATGCTTATGAACATTAATGCACGGTACAAGTATATAAATGTGAAGAATATGCATGTGTGGAACAAATATAACGTAAGTTAGCTCTAAGGCATCTTAAGACAATATCATGATACTAAACTAGATACCAAACTAAAATACCATGGTATGTTTATATATGTGTAATAATATGTATGTTATATGTTGTGTTTTATTATATAAGTATGCATGCATGAATAAAAGCCTCTTATATTTAATAATGTGATCTTTGCAGCTAATTCCCAGCGCTGGATTTCATCAGAGGCATTTGGGTTTTGAGTGGGGTCCTGGAGATCTGTTGGTGTATGAGACCGACTACAGACTGCAAGGTATTGACCTCCTCGAGGGAAACACTGAAGAGGGACGAGGACATGAAGCTCATCTTTTGTTGTGTTTGTGCTCAGGTCCGAGGTCTGCAGGCTCTCCGCTCGTCCACATCGTGAGGAGAGATGAAGACATCTGCTCTCCCATCCTGCGCAAACTCTTCAACGAGTCCCATCTCATCTTCGTGGGGCTGCAGAAGATCAGAGAGGACGTGCCCAGCAAGAACAAGAAGTCACAGTGAGTCCTGGAGCCTGACAGTGTGGACGTACTGATCTGTACATGCTGTCTGATCTGTCCCTGTCTCCTGCAGGTTTGTGAGCGTCAGTAAGAACTACAGGTCTGTGATCCGAGCCTGTATGGAGGATCTGCAGCAGAACGCAGGTAAACACGCACACGACACACATCGCACACGAGGAAGAGGATGCTCTCCATCAGATGATCACACTGTCCTTCTCTTTTCAGTTTCAACACGAGATGGTTCTTTAGCGTCACAGTATGGAGATCAGGTACTGTGAAGAGTCCACATCAACTCAAAACAGACTGATGTATTGTATCTGTACGAGCAGTGCGGTTGTTAAAATATAAAAATTAAACCTATTAATAAATTCTATAATCGTATATGAAGTATTATTTTGCATGCTTTATATTTTACAGGTAAATTAATCATATTTACAACAATAAAATATGCATGCATTCTTAATATTATTAAATGCTTTATTTTAAGCTAAATCAATCATTAGATTATAACAAAACAATATGCATGCATTTATAAATATAGATTAAACACTGATTACAAAATTAAAACCGCATAAATAAAAAACTAAAACAGAAACTAAAGTTATAATTAAAACAAAAAGAAAAAAACAAATTGAACATGAATACATCATAAAATAGAATATTAATATATGAATAATTAATTTGTATGCTTTATTTTATAAAGATAAATTAATTACTACATTTACAACAATAAAAAATAAATATGCATGCATTCTGAATATTATAAAATTCTTTATTTTAAGATAAATTTATCCTTAGATTATAACAAAACAACATGCATGCATTTATAAAGAGAGATTAAACACTAGATTACAAAATTAAAAAGGTATGCAATATGCATGCATTCTAAATATTAAATCTGAAATAAAATGTATAAAAAACGAAAACGGAAACAACACATTTTTTAAAAGCCTTAATTAAAGTTATAATTAAAACGAAAACTAAAAAAACTAATTAAACGTTAACACATTCTATAATAAAATTTTAATATGAATAATTTGTATGCTTATTTTATAAAGAAATTAATTATTACATTTACAACAATAAAAAAATAAATATGCATGCATTCTGAATATTATTAAATGCTTTATTTTAAGATAAATTAATCATTAGATTATAACAAAACCTTATGCATGCATTTATGAAGTTAAACTTTAGTTTGCGAAATTAAAATGGTATGCATGCATTCTAAATATTAAATCTGAAGTAAAATGAATAAAAACTAAAACAGAAACAACAACACATTTTTTAAAAGCCTAAATTGAAGTCATAATTAAAACTGAAAATATAAAAACGAATTAAACATATGAAAACATTCTATAATAGTATATAAAGAATAATTTTGCATGCTTTATTTTATAAAGATAAATTATTACATTTACAACAATAAAAAAATATGCATGCATTCTGAATATTATTAAATGTTTTATTTTAAGATAAATAATCATTAGATTATAACAAAACAATATGCATGCATTTATAAAGAGAGATTAAACACTAGATTACAAATGAAAGCCGTATGTATGCATTCTAAATATTTTATGTTTTATAATGTTTTTAATGATTATTGCAACCATAAAAACATTTATGCATTATGTATTTTAATAAAAACAAGTTAATTAAAAGTGATGTTAATGTCTTTTTTTTATTGCAATGCCTCTGAAACAATCTTTCTGCTGACATAATCAAAGACACATGAGCAAAGATAAAAATAAAGTTATGATCCAATCAGATCTCTAATAAAAGTCCTGTCCTCATGATTTCGACTGAATATTTGACTGAAGTCAATGCTGGTCTGATCTCTCCAGGTGTCTATCCTCTTGGCGATCGAGCTCATATGGAACTTGTGTGAGGTTCTGTTCATCGACGCGGCTCCAGGTAGAGAGAGGCGTCTGAAATGTTCAAGCAGACCTTTTCTTCTAGTTTGTCTGACTTGGTTTTGTTCTCTTGTTGCAGCCGGGTCTCTGCTGCTGCAGCTGCTGGATTGGGTGCGTCTGCACAAGTCAGACGTGGACACGAGAGCGCGAGAGGTGTTACAGAGCGAAAGCCCCGCCCTGCATCGGTCCTACTGGGACGTGGTACGACGCACATGACCCCTGACCTCCAGAACATCTGCATATCATCAGCTGTGTCCTTACATGTGTCGTTGTGTGTGTGCAGGTGATCAGTTTAGTCCTGCAGGGCCGCATGGATGAAGCCCGTCAGGTGCTGTCCAAACAGGCGTCTCTGCGGCCCGAGAGCAGCTCTGTGTTCAAACGCATGGACGTCCTGTTACAGAGCATGCCCATCTTTAATGTACGTTCAGCAGGACGCCCACGCCCTACACGCACCTCACACACTTTTCCTAAACCTGCTGAGAACAGGATGTATTTCACCCCAAAATCAGAAGGAATTATATTTTAATGAAGCATATTTTTTAAGGTTTCATGGTATGTTTACATTATACTCATTACAATTAAATGCATTTAAAGGCTAAATTCTTAATACTGCAATGCAGAAAATATATATTTACCAAATAATAATACTACAATTTTGTTCAAAATGATTTCTGAAGGATCATGTGACACTGAAGACTTGAGTAATGATGCTGAAAATACAGCTTTGCATCACAGGAATAAATTACATTTTAAAACATATCTGCATAGAAAATAGTTTTTTGAAATGTTAATAATATTGCACAATATTTTTGTATATTTTTAAGAGACTTCTGCTCACAAAAAAAAGAAAAAAGGAACTGATCTTTCTGAACCCAAACCTTTGAATGGTTGAGTACATTTTAAACCTATAATACCTTATTCACAATTTAAAGTATAAAATCTGTTTTGTTTAATACGTTGCGTAATTAGTGGTATCTTAATTATACATTGTCACATTTGTTGTATCGTCTTTTATTTGCTGATGTAAAGTATGTAAACAATTGCATTATAACTACTGACTCACAACTGAGAACTACAGAAAAAAACTTTGAATGCAATGAGAAATTTAAAAGCAAAAATATTAATCGACATTAAACTACATTTTCTATATGTAAAATACAATATTTTATGTTTTCTTTTTTTGGGGTGAAAAATAACGACTGTTAATCACTTCAACAACAGTCTTTAGGACTCATTGTTTTTATAAAACTCACCATATAAATGGCTAAATAATTGAGCTCTGCGTGCATGCTGCTTGTTGCAGCCCACTGGAGCTCAGACGCTGACTGAGTTTGATGTCAGATGGAGACAGTGGCACGAGGAGTGTGACCGCTGTCTTCAAGACAACACCTTCGCTGGGAACCGTCACCTGGAGACCCTGGTCAAGGTGAGGGGTCGTGACCTCTGCTGTGTCTGAGTCTGCTGAGAGCGTGTGACCCTGACCTTGACTCTGTCTCTGTCAGATCCTGCTGGGTGATGAAGACACGTTACTGGAGCAGAAGGAGCTGCTGAGCACCTGGTATCACTTCCTGGTCACACGGCTGCTCTTCACTCAGCCCACCATCAAACCGCCCGACCTGCACTACTACGCACAAGTACATACTGACATACTGTCAGAGTTCTTATCTCATTTCTTATTTATTTGAAATTTCTATCTGGTTTTTATTCATTTGTATTTCAATTTTAGTTTTAGTTATTTTAGATCATCTAGTTAAACTTGGCAATTAGCTGCATTAAAATTAGTTGAAAATAAATATTATTTAATATTTTATTGAAATTCCAATAAACGGATTTATTTTTATATTGTAATTTTTTTTTTTGATAGTGTTTTAATTTTTTATTTATTTTTTTTTTAAGGTTTAATCCAGTTTTAGTTAGTTACATTAGTTAATTAGTTAAATAGTTAATTTCATTAATTAAATGAAAATTAGAAGTCTTGCCCTGACAATTAGCTAAAATAAAATGTTTAAAAATAATAATAAAAAACATTTTACAGTTTTTAATGTTATTTCAGTTCAATTTTATTTTATTTGAGTAATTTAAATTAGTATTCCTTTTAATTTATTTAAAGTTTTGTTGTTGTTGTTTTTTTGTCTTTTTTTAATTTGTTATTTTTTTATAGTTTTTATTATTTATTAAATTTTATTTAATTTTGTTTTAGTTATTTCGGTACATCAAGTTAAAGAAAATGAAAAATGGAGCATTGACAACCAGTGTTTTTTTTTTTATAATTTACATCAGTTAAAGTTTATTTAATATTTATTTATATATATAAATAGTCAAATTAAATGAAAATGAGAAATGTTGCTTTGACAGCAAGCTGAAATTTATACATATATATATTTAGATTTTAGTTCAGCTGAAGTGTATTTTGTAAGTAACAAATAGTTTTCTGGGTTTAGTGTGCTGTAACTATAATAACCCTGCATGAGGCACAAGTAAAGCTGTCAGATATCATACAAACAGTTGAGCATTAGTCATGCAATGATATCCAAACTTGATTTGATAGATTTGACTGTGTATAAATCTATAAACCCGGCTGTCAGGCTCCATGTATCACACTGAGCTAGTGTTGGTGTTGCAGTCGAGCATGAACATGTTTCTGGGTCCACGGGCGTCTCCGGAGCCTCTGGACATCATCCTGCTGTCGGCCTTCGAGTTCGACCTGCATCAGGTGATCAAAGACTGCAGGTGTGTTACCTCTCTCTCAGCACAGACACACAGTCATCTCTCCAAACTAACACAGATGTGTGCCGTTTCTGCAGCATCGCGCTCAACAACTGGTGGTTCGTGGCTCATCTGACGGATCTGCTGGATCACTGCAAACTCCTGCAGTCGCACAACCTCCAGTGCGTGTCTCACGTCACATCAGATGATTGCACACTATGACACGCTCATATTTGAGTGTCTTTCAGACCATTTTCCATTCATATATGTAGAAGAACGTTTACAGATCCACGTGGCTCTTTGAGAAGGTTCTGGTTGATGTGATGCTCACCTTGCTGTTCTGGTTGTGTGTGTGTGTGTGTGTGTGTGTGTAGTTTTGGGTCTAATCTGCGTGAGTTTCTGGTTTTGGAGTACGCCTCGGGTCTCTTCACACATCACAGGTGATTAAAACCCATTATTGATCTCTGAGGACTAAAGAGTTCAGTCTCAGTTCAGTTTTTTTATGAATATATATATATATATATATATATATATATATATATAGCTTTGTAAAGCATTACTTTATGTTCTTCATGCAAAATATAAATATTTATAAAATAAGTATTATGAGATATTTAAAATACAATATTTTAATACAATTAAATAATGTTAATAATCTACATTTTTTATTTATAATTGTATTAAATATTATAGAATAATATATAATGAATTAAATTATTTAGTTAATTTGTCAGTATATAATTTATCATCATTATATATGAATATAATTATTTTAATTGACATTTACTGTTATTATTTTTCTAATATCAATTATAATAACTCACAAATTCTTGACTCTTG
The DNA here is from genome assembly GCF_963082965.1 of Carassius carassius. Classification (NCBI taxonomy): domain Eukaryota; kingdom Metazoa; phylum Chordata; class Actinopteri; order Cypriniformes; family Cyprinidae; genus Carassius; species Carassius carassius. Next base: position 32,740,233 of record NC_081763.1, read on the forward strand.
ATTCATCCAGTTCTGAACTGCTCAGAATAATGTATTCTTCATACCTGTGTGTGTGTGTGTGTGTGTGTGTGTGTGTGTGTGTGTGTGTGTGTGTGTGTGTGTGTGTGTGTGTGTGTGTGTTAGTCTGTGGCAGCTGGCGGTGGATTATTTCGATCACTGTCCTGAGTTCGGTCGTGTGTATCTAGAGCTGCAGATCGAGAGAGTCCCGCTCGACACCGAACGTAAAGCTGTTAAAGTCCTGCGGATCTGTGAGGACAGACAGATGAGTGAACAGGGTGAGTAAACAGTGACCGATCGCTTCACAAGCTCGTCGTCCTCTTGCCTAAAAGAGCTGATGTGTGTGCGTTTCAGTGCGCAGTATCTGTAAGATCATGGCTAAAAGAGCTCTGAGGAACAACCGCCTGGGATCTGCTCTGTCCTGGAGCATCCGAGCCAAAGACGCTGCGTTCGCTACACTCATCTCTGAGAGGTTACACACCATCCATCTGTCTAGATGCTGTTCGACTGCTCTTTTTACCTAACCCATGCTTCGTTTCCCACAGGTTTCTTCAGGATTACTGTAACAGAGGCTCTTTCACGGATCTGGATTTGCTGGATAATCTGGGTCCTGCCATGCTGCTCAGTGACAGACTGACGTTTTTAGGTACAATATGAGAGAGCGACGCCATTGATGAGATTTATCTGAAGCAGAAGAGCCGCTATAATGCAGTGTGCATCACATTTCAGTCCACCATTCAGTCTCAGATGCTTTCATGTGATCGATTCTTCAGCCACATTCATTTCCAAGAACAAACACGTTTGTCTTTCCAATAATAACTTGCTCCTTGAGTATTGATTCTGAACTATAGCTAAAGCTAGTCAGAAATAGTTTTTAGCAAATGCATGCACATTCAGCTTTCACAATCAATTCCCAATTGATAAAAGCATGTTTTTCTTTTCTAACATACTGATTCACTTTAAAAGACGTGGTGTTACAGATGTACAAATGGTTTCTAATGTCCCATATCCATGAGATGCATGACTCCATGTGTGTTTACAGGAAAGTACCGTGAGTTTCACAGGCTCTACGGTGAGAACCGTTTCTCCGAGGCGGCCAAACTCCTGCTGTCCTTGATGACGGCTAGGATTGCCCCTCGCGGTCTGTGGATGACGCTGCTGACCGACGCGCTGCCGCTGCTGGAGCAGAAAGAGGTCAAGACACAGACTTGAACTCATCATTACACTCGCATTTTACTGTAGTCAAGAAATGTGTAGAAACAATGAGTATTTGGCTACAGAACTTCAACCGTTTGAGCTGTACTATTGTAGCTTAAACCATAAAGGTGTTTAGCATTCATCTGTGGGGTTTTGTTTAAATCCCTCCGTTCTCATGTAAAGGTGATCTTCTCCGTGGATCAGACGTATGAGCTCATGTCCTGTCTGGAGGAGCTGAACTCAGGAACCAAAGCCTCAAACATGACAGACCAGGTACGAATCCTCTCTAGAACATCCCAGAGATGCTCATTATCATGTTTGGTTGTGAATCAGGATGTTTCTAAGTTGTGTTTCTTCTGTGTTTCAGGATGAAGACATCGAGTCCACGAAGACGGAGCTCCTGCGACTGGCTCTGGCCCGTAACCTGGCCATGGCCATCGTCAAAGAGGGAACAATAGAAACATAAATTCATCTGATCATCCAGATGTTTTTCACTCTCTTTGTGTCCTGTACATAATTCACAAACATGACTTCTTTTATAAAACTTTTTCCAGTATTTGCAAAAAACGAGTTTGTCTTCCTTATTAACTTCTTTTGCCTTTTATAGAAAAAATGTGTTCCTGTAGCTCAATTGGTAGAGGACTGCGCTGTCAAGCGCAAGGTTGGGGGTTCGAATCCCCGGGAACACATGATAGGTAAAAATTGATAGCCTGAATGCACTGTAAGTCGCTTTGGACAAAAGCGTCTGCTAAATGCATAAAATATAAAAGGTCTTCTGAGGGAAAACTTGATTGCTCATGCTCTATTGGATTAGAATTTGAGGTACATCAACTTAACCTATCAACTGTAATAATTATACAGGGATGGAAAAAACTATGCAAGAAACCTCAGCATTGGGTAGATTTAAGTAGCATTTGCATTAATGGGAGACACTGCAGGCAAAAACAGTTTTTTCATGCATCCGTCCATTTTTAGATTTTGGGTTTTATGGCTTTTCATAAAGTAGTTTTTTCAGACTTATGGAAAGAAAACATCCAAATGACACTGTCAAGTGTTTCTTTTATACCACTTTATCTATTTGTGTCAATACATTTCAATTATAATACATATATTTAAAGGCCATTTTCTTAAATCGAGTTTTTTTCTCCAACACTGAGCCATAAATCTCCTCTTCAGTGGCACTTACACACACCAAACTTTACATATTTATTCCGTCTATATTCTTAAGTTTTTTTACAGAGGTATTTGTTCATATATAATTTTCTTGATTATATAAAACATTTTATTCCCCCGGAATTTTGAAAATATATTGTTTTCAAAGTTCAAAGTATTTTCTGAATTATGGAGTGACAAGAGATACCCAGATATCCCTGTGTAAAAACATTTGACTAATATGTCAAAAAATAAATAAACAAGAATTTTTGAAACTGACTTCATCCAGTGTTCAGATTTTTGTACTAGAAATGTATGAAAAATTGGCGACATTTCATTAAATAATGCATAATTTGCATATATTTCAACAAAATTTTAGAAAACAATCAACTTGGTATTTTTTTTCTACCCTATTCACCTGCATTTCAACGGTCATTCTAACTTTAAAAAGAAAAGAACGGAAATTATTCATTTACGATATCGACAGATGAACGATATCGTTAGATTCACTAGAGAGCGAATTTTTCCCGCTGATAAACTACAAAAACAGACAGCCAATCAGAAACATTCTTAAAACCGCTCGCTCGTTGCAATGACGTCACTGAAGCGCGCGTTTTGAAAAAAAAAAAGACCGTTATTGACCGTTTGTGTCATTGTGTGACGCTTAGGGTGAGCAGCAAAACTCTATTGTACAGTTGTGACAAACAGCTACTATCACTTCACAAAAAGAGATGAGCAAAACAACATCAGGGATTCAGAAGAAGAGGTAAATCTCATAAATCCGTCTTTCACAGCGGGAAAAGAAGGTTAGACACCTTAATCTTCTCCTCCATTTATTATTTTGAATCATTTATGAATGTCACATCTCATAGCAGCTGCAGTTCAGACTCTAATTTAATTAGGCTGTATAATTAGTAAATGCAGATCAATGTGAAGTTTGTGGTGCTTGCATCCCATTTTCTTTTTCAATCTGGCGTATTTCTGAATGAAAAGATAGACAATGAGAGTAAATGTAAGCCAAGACTTGATTATAACTTTCATGAAATGACTAACTTACATTGTGAAATTTTGCCTCTTTATGTTGAAAAGCAGAGCGATTACTAATTTCCACCCCAAGAGGAAACATGTAAAGAAAACGATGCAGGTAAATCCGTTTGATAAAGTCTTTAATGGCGCAGTACACATGATGGAATCACTATTAAACACCAGAGCAGTGCTTCATCTACATCATCGTCATCTATAATAACTTTTACAAAGGTCTACTTTTGTTCCACATATTTTAATGAGTCCTCTTAAACCATCACTGTCATCATCTTCAGACCTGATGAGGCTTAAAAGGAGACACGATTCATAATAATACACAGACAAGGTTCCTCAGAAATACTCGAAACTCTTTGATGCAGATGCACAATGAAGCTCTGAGACTTTCAAATACCTGAAAACCGTCAGACAGAATCTGCAGAGATGCTCCATGATGTCCAGAAATACAGTCCAATGTGTTCAAACACACAAGATTCACAGCCATGAAGCAGATGAATCTCACCAAACTCAAAAACCACCAAGAATTCACCCCGAAATCAATAAGGCGACATATTTTGCTATAGTAAAACTGTTTTAGGACCGAGAAACGCTTTCAAGTTTACCCCAAAATTAAAACAAATAAGTTGTTATATTTTCATACAGGGATAAAAAAAGAAAAAAACTTTTCTTTATGCAAAATATGATTTGTTTTGTTTCTGTGGGTGAAATACAAGTCATTTTTTGTGTTATCAGAGTCTAAACACATGATCGTAATGAACTGTACGGTTTGCTCACTTCAGAGGAGCAGTTGTCCTCTTCTTCTGCTCGGACACATTAAGGTTTGTTTGGGACTAAAATCACATGAGGCCTTTATCTTATTAAATAAAATGCTCATTTGCCCTGCTACAGTGCTTAAAAGAATCAAATCAAGTGAAACGCTCAGAGGACTGACTGCTGATGCCTCCACTTTACCAAAACACATCTCCAATCCGACTTCTGATGAACTGTGCTAATCATTACAGTTCATCCTCCATCAAGATCTTCATCGCATAACCAGCAGGCAAAAACACTATATAAATATGCCACAATTAAATAAATAAATCTAAAATGGTCAATAAAAGCTGCCGACTATCAGAGACAGACTGTGATGCTGAAACTTGAGTCCAATCGTTCCTGTAGCAGCAATAAATAAAAACAGAAACAGTTGAACTATAACACAGGCAGATAAAAACTCAAAATGGACAACATAATGCTACTCTGACACTATGCGTGTAAACTCAAAGCGTCCTCCGTGTAAACTCGTTTGACTGCAGGTACATTCGTTCTGATGCTTCGTGACTTAGAGAGCTGAAGTTTGCGGGAAATGAATCATTTAGTTCTAGAAACAGCAAAGTTCTACGGCTTCTTTGTTTTGAAGAGCACAAGAACATCTAGCACTGTCTGAACAGAGTGAAATCACGGTTAAATACACTCCACGGACAGCGGCGAGGTCATGTGACACCATCAGTATCAGCTCGGCTTCTGAGCTTACCAACATTTACCATAGTTTACTTCAACATACCATAGTTACTACAGTGCTTGAAAAAGATCAATTTTGTTTGATTTCTCAACATGTAGTCAATGAAAAGAGCCACTAAACTAAACAGATTTTTGCAAACCTGTTACCAAACCTTCAGAAATGAAAACTTTATAGACATAAAAATTACATAAAATGATCTATGTATGCATGCATGCTAAATAACCAGGGTTGCTAAAATTGACAAACTAAAACCATAATTTTTTTTCTATAAATTTCACAAATTTCTAATTTCCATTTACTTTAGCTTAATGTACTAAAGTATCTTAAAAAATGGAAATACAAATAAAAACTATAAACATTGAGAGAAAAAAACAACATAAAAATGACAAAACAACAAAAACTAGTTACTAAAACTTTAAAATTAGAAATGAAAACTAAATACAAAAATAGTATAATCTTTTAAAAACAACTATTATATTATTTCTGACAATAAAATGTCACTGGTAAAAGGTTGTAAATTCAGTCTAAATTAATTCATAAATCATTCAACATATCTAGCTTATTTCTCAAATTAAAGGATTTTTTAAATTGACTTTTTTAAACAAATCTTTGTAGTGTTTGTTGAAACTGCCAGTTAATTATTGTTTTACTATGGTATTTTGACAGAAACTATGATTACCATGGTAAACTGTTTTAAGAGCATCTCTGAACCGTGTGTGTCCGCTTCAGATCATCATGTGTGTCACTGATGTTTTGTTACTGTATTAATATCCAGCAAACATCAAGCATCAAATACTGCTTCACAAGCCTACAGTAAAACACTGACTGAAAACAAATGAATGCTGATACTTGGGAATGAACATTTAAGAGTTGAAGCAGGCAAACGGCAAGGTAAATCTACAGGGACCCCCATCTGTCCGCTGGAGGAAACTGATCCAGCTCTCCCACCTCCGAATACTGATGCTCTCCCAGAAGATACGTCAGCTTATAGCGCAAACGCACACGCTCCTGAAACACACACACACACACACACACACCAGTAAACCTTTATGTAAAAGATTCCTTAGAGGAGAATCAAAGTGCTGTCACATTTTGATTGGTTGGATTGTTTTATTATTTATTCCCCTCCTTTTTTAGAATAATAAATACCTTTTTTATTATAATAAAAATTATAAATCTTTTATTTTCAGATTTTATAAAAATTTTAAAAATAGAAAAAAATGCTATTTTTTGTAATAAAAAAAGGTATTGAATGTGCTTGACCCCTCACCTTGAGTGGGTTGGCGAGCAGCATGACCTGAGTGATGGATGCGGGGGGCAGGATGGGGTTAAAGGGCGGGATCTCTGCACCTGATGGAGGCTGAAGCTTCACTCGCATAGACTGACACAAACACAACACAATACAGGGTAAACGGTCAAGTTAAAGTCCCTTTCAGAACTTCTGAGAGTCATCAAACTAACATGTTTCGAGAAATCTCTGTGGCATTTTATATTTTATAGTGAAAGGATTGTTGTGCATTGGTTCAACTGAATCATTAAAAAGAACCGATTCAAATGAACGATTGATGTAAAATCTCTGTGTAAATCTGTGTTGGCAGCGGAGGAGAGCGTACCTTGGGCACAGCTGCTTGCAGCACTATGCTTCGCACGGGTAACGGCGCCGTGTTGAGCAAAGACACCACCATGACCAGGACGTCCGGTCGACCTGGTGGACAGTCCATCGCAAAGTGCAAAAGAACACGGACTCCGTCTTTATCGTACATCATCACAGGTAAGACTTTACCTGAGGACACCAGCAGAAACACTGAGATACAGCTCAGCTACAGCTTAATAGATAAGCTGCAGGATGACTTTAAAAAGATACTTATAAGTTCAATATCATAGTCATAATAATAAACTATAATGTCATACTTTAAATATTTACATTTTAATAAAAAATATCAAGCTTATAGATTATAATATAGTCAAATTCAGATTTAAATTTTGTATGAATTGTGAAGCACAAAACCTTTATGGGACACATTTTACACCACAGAAATAATAAATGAAAAAATAATTGTTTTTCCTTAAAGGGTTAGTTCATCCAAAAATTATGTCATTAATGACTCACCCTCATGTAATTCCAAACCCTCTGTTTATCTTAGGAACACAGTTTAAGATATTTTAGATTTAGTCCGAGACCTTTCTGTCCCTCCACTAAAAATGAATGTATTGTATACTGTACTGTATTCTATACAATGCTGCAGTGACGTACGACGCTGCTGACGTGTTTTCTGGCGCACACAATAACAAAAAACACATCAGCAGCGTCGTACATCACCACCATCGCGAACGCACTCATAACAGACCCGGAAGAGAAGACAATGCTGAATAAAGTCGTAATTATTGTTTTTTGTGGAACAAAATGTATTTTTGATGCTTCAAAATATTCTAACTGACCCTCTGATGTCACATGGACTACTTTGATGATGTTTTTCTTACCTTTCTGGACATGGACAGTAGACCGTACACACAACTTCAATGGAGGGACTGAGAGCTCTCGGACTAAATCTAAAACATCTTAAACTGTGTTCTGAAGATAAACGGAGGCCTCACGGGTTTGGAACGACATGAGGGTGAGTTATTAATGACATAATTTTCATTTTTGGATGAACTAACCCTTTAAAAACCCTATAATATGTAACATAGTAACTAAGGGTTTAATTTATTTGTTAGCATTTTGACATTTTCAAGAAGAATTATTATTATTATCTTTAATTCTGTCCAGTTTTATTTATTTATTTATTCAAAGTATAATGCTTCACTTCCTGTTAATATAATTAATTAAGGCCCGTTCACACCAAGGACGATGACTTGTAAAGATAACGATAAAGATATAGTTCTAAAATTCATTCTCAGTATTAAAGAATAGCAGAGTCCACATCACAGCTGTAATGATAAAGGCACAGAGAAACGATATCATTGGAATCACTTTCAGGAAGACTTTTTTCCAGCTGATGAACATTACAAACATTCACAGCCAATCAGAATCAATCCTGCTATCACGAGCTTGAGAGCAGACGAGCGTTCGCTTGGAATAAACAGACGATATGGTTCTCGGGTGTGGATACTAATATCGTTATCTTTGTAGTTATCGTTCTTGGTGTGAATGGGGCTTTAATCATTTGAGAATTAAAAACAGAATCACTTCACATCAGTTGAATTAGGCAACTCGTCAGACCCATTCAGATTCAGGCTGCGGTCACTCACTGGGTCTGATGGACTCGAGCGGGACGTTCAGGTTGGAGAGGCTGGGGTCTGAGCTCCGCGCTGGGCTGCTCTGAAGCGAGTGAGATGGAGAAGAGAAGGGCTGAAAGAAAGGGCTGCCTGGAGCCGAGCCGCCCGTCACCACCTGAGCCCGGGCCACAGCGGGCGAGCCGGGTGCCGGCGCACTCACAAACGGGTTAGTGGACTGAAGAGGGGCGGCTGCGGAGCCCATCACACCTCCAGAAAGACCAAATGTACCTCCAGCAATGCCACTCAGACCAGAGACACTAGAAGACAGAATAAGATGAGCTGAAATCTAATTTATATACTCAAATAAGCGGTCTAGATCGGCATCTCCCTTCTAAAGGAGCTTAAGAACATCATGGAGCCTCATAAGTGACTGATATGACACGGTCTACATGTGAAGACCACTTTAAGCTGGTTTGAGGGGCTGTTTCAGAGCAGATCTGTACCTCTTTCCACCTCCAAAGTCCAGCATAGAGAGGTCCTGCAGCCCCTGACTGACAGCCAGTGTGTGTGAGGCTTGTGCAGGTGTGTGTGTTGTAGGAAAGACAACGCTCGATGCCGAGAAGCTCCCAAACAGGTCCAGGCCCGCATCAGGAGCCTGACCGCAAGAGACGAACCAAAATTACAGACTGAATCATCTCTCATTTCACACAAGCCTTGAACATCTGTAAGCCCAAATGGTTTTGTGTGCCCTACCTGTAGAGACGTCCACTGACCAGACAATTCATCCAACTTTGGTCTGTTTGGCACAGTGGGAGGATCATTCAGTCCTGAGAAACACATTTAAGCATGTTATATTGCTTATAAACTAATAATATAAACAGTAATATCATGAAAACCATGCTAGAATTGGTGGAAAAAATTTTGAAAAAATATTATTCTTGTTTTAATGAACCTTGATTTTAAAATGTAGTTTATTATTTTATTATTATAAACAATAGTTTGAATTAAAAAAAATATATAATTTAAACATAATATTTATTTATCATTTATCAAAACTTAGTATTTACCTAGCATTGTTTTCACGCTTTACTATTAATATTTCTATTGCAATCTTATTCATAACAATAGTTATTATTAATAAAAACATTTAAACCATTATAAAATAACTATATATCATAATTATATTATTTTATCAATTACAATTTTATTTACTAAACATGTTTTTATATGCTTTACAATGTTTTATTTTAATATTATTATCAAAAATTACATTAATTTCGACAAACATTATCAATATTTTATTTATATTATTTATGTACTTAAGTGTTTTTTGTTGATGCCATTTTATAAAGCTCAAGAGGTTTTGTTTACAAGTGATTTTACCACAGTTATGTAGGGTAACGTGTAAACACATCACATGACCTCTCATGGCATACTTCTTTAGTATACATCACCAGACGGCATCACAACAATTAAAAAGAGATTTATTACCGAGAGACAAGAGTTCATCGTCCAGCAGGGAGAGAGAGTTCTGCTGCTCAGGTGGTTTGTGACTGGGGCTGCTCGTTTGACTGCTGTGACCGCCGGCCAATCGGCGAGGAGGAGGCGGCAGCACGGGGATGGACAAGGCCGTGGGATTGGCTGACAGGACCTGAGGAGGAAGAGAAGGAGGGGGGACGGTCGGGGGAGAGGAAGGTTCATCCAGACCAGCCAGATCAATCAAAGTGCCCGTGGTCTCACGTCCTGAGAGAACAACATTGTGTCATTATTAACATTATGTCAGAAGAAAATGTGATTATCAAAATATCATCAATCATCAACCTTCACTAGCAGCTGGTCTGAGATCTTCACCATCCCCGTCGTCTGTCTGTCCTTCTACGATTCGTTTATAAGAGCTGATTACTCTGGACAAATCATCGTTTGCCTTGAGAATGTCACCTACAGGATCAGATAAATAATAAACATTTCAAATAAACATCTTTCCCTGAGAGTAGAGCTGAGCATCATGCCATTTACCCAAACTGGAGTCATTGTCCTCTGCTTCAGTGGCCAGTTTGAACGCAGTGCGTCGTAGTTTATCACAGCGCTCATACAGCTCCTGGACACAAGACGTCAGGTCACATGTGAGCGCTGCTGTCATGGTTACATCAACTTAATTATTCAAGCATCAGATCCACTGATCTATAACTGGATTGCTCATGACGTCATGAAAGTGAAGCCGCCACACCGTCATATTGGTAACCCCTAGTGTGCGTAAACGTTATATTAAATTAATAGGAAATTGTATGATTTTCTAAATGGTTAAAGTTGGTTTAGGTGGTTGATCAGCTGGGAAACCATCTAGCAAGGCTGAGGTCAACCTAGAAGACCAGCTTTAACAAACAGGTTAGAGTCTCTAAACCACTGGTTCTCAACAAGGAAACCAGTTGGTTAATTAAACATAAATACTTCTAGTTTCTTTCAATACGTTATTTCTATTAATATGATCTATTAATAAGCTTTATCATAATCACAGCAGAAATAATTGAAATATATGAGGGCTAAGCTGGCGATGATCCACGATCAAACTAGTTTCAAGCAACAAATGTGGAAGATTTCTATTAAACAAAATATGAATTAAGCATAATCAATGTGAGTAAAACTATACAAGTTGTTCTATAGTCAAGTATTCAACTGTGTGTGCTCAAATATGATGAGCTACCATTAAGAGAAATCATGTGATGAACCAAGACCTCTTTGTGTTATGCTGTCATGTGGAGACAGACTGGGGTCAAAAGTTAGTAAGCAATAGTGGCTTGAATGATATGTATTGTTTATGAAAACCATTTCTGGTCAGATTCTCTGCAGAGTCATTATCTCTGATAATAAATCTTCAGGCATCGAAACCTCAACCCTTGGAGGGATTTCTCTATCTGATGCTTAGGAACTCAACTTTAGTATAAGTTACTAGTCATTTCTTTAAATCTTCTTGGTCTGCTCATTTCTAAATGTTGTTTGAGACGTTCACGGAGTCTGATCTCACCTTGATGAGCTCGCGGTCGGCGTCTGATGATCGGGCCCTGTCGTATTGACTCAGCATTTCGCTCAGGAGCTTGACGTTGTTGTTCACTTCCTCCAGAGTATTGCTGCGTTTAGTCATTTTCTGCACTCGGGCCTCGTCCTGCATGCACAACACAGATTCAGTCCATCACATGATTTATGATTCAGAATCGGTGGGAATCAATGTGAATTAATATAGTTTAAACAAATGCAACCACCTGTAAACTGTTTTTGATATCCACCTTTTTCTTTATGTATTCCCTTAAATCCCTTTAAATGCTTTAATTGTAATGCAGTTCTTTAACTGCATTGAAAAAGACCATTGCAAATTATTTTTCACCCCCAGTGTTTATCATGATTCATTGGAGAAAATAGGAAGTGCTTTTTCTTGGTAATATAAACAGGAGCTCTTCTCTTCTTCTTTAAATGTCAGATCAATATCTCAATCGTGTCTGTAGAACCTCTCACCTCCTTCACCATGTTTTTGATGAGTCTATTCGCCTCCTGAAGATCTTCTGGGTTTTTGCTCCTCAGAAGTTCAGCCAACAACTGTCATCAAATAACAGAACAACACACTATCATTTCTGTAGATTCATCAATCGAAACCACATTGAGTTAAACGTCTAAATCAGCATATTTAAATTCAAATGTTGCAGACGTCTTACCTTCCCCATGTCCTCATTGTCAAATACTGGGTTTTTGGGCCGTGCCGGAGGGGACGGGATCAGGGTTTTGTCCACCGTCAGTTCTGGGTCCGACATCACGAGTCCTCAAGGAAACACAACCGACATCAATCAAACAACCGCTCATGAGGAGAGTCCAGAAAGTTTGTCCGTAAAATCTCACCTTGTCTCTTGAGCGTCTGGTACGCGTCTGCTATCTTGGCCTCATTGGGAAACGCCACCGTCCAGCTGTACAACATCTCAATGATCTTATTCTTCACTTTTTCAGAAACACTGTCCCCCATATACTGAAACACACACAGTTTTTTAACATATGTTTCACATTAGACATGTAAAGCAGTCCTAAAACCAGAAACAAGGTCACATATTTGAACTTCTGATTTCAACATCTTGAATTTAATTGGTTTTCGGTTAAATGCCTGAAATAAGGTCTGTACAAGCTCAAGATATTTTCAAATTTTATTCTAAGTTGTATGTAACCCTCAAAAAAATCTGTCTTGGTAGAAAACCCACCAACCTTGGGTGAAACCACTTTAATTAGCTCATTTAAAAAGCGATATCTGGCTATTTCATTGTGAAATCTTCGCCCACAGTTCTTCATACACGCCTCTAGTACCTGCAGAGACACAAAATCATCATATCATATGTGAAAAACTCAAAGCATCAATGGTGAACTAGCGTTAAAACATCCCTCACCGTCAGAGCTTGAAGGGCTTCCCATTCTTGAGAATGGATTTTGTGAACTAGGAGTCTCACAGCTATCTGAGGACTACAAACACACACAAACACATTTAGAGAAGAGGATACTGTAGCTTACAGTCATGTAGGTTTACCCATGCTTACCCTTCCAACTCCTTATTGATCTGGTCACAAAACCCGATTATGTATTCCCAGTCCTCCTGCCTGTTGGTCGGGTGTGTGGCTTTGTCTGTGGAGGACACACACCATCGTAAGGACCAAACAATCGGCCCCATTGAGCTCTGTGTCTGTGATACACTGGCACAACGGTGTGAGGGCCAATCACAGGGATGCATATCAATATTACCAATTTCAATAAAAATATATTTACTGTGCTATATATGTATGATATAAGCATATTTCCATACAATTGTATTTACATAGTATGCTCATAGTACATTACGAGAAAATAATTTATTATCATGGTTAGTGTACACACTTGACACACTGGATAAAATCATAATTTAAATGGTTAATTAGTAATCGTTCCAGTAAATCGCGAAACTCTGGGTCTGAACTCATCCTACATCTGGACTCATGATCGCCAGATTTGACGGACAACATGCATTTTGAATTTATAAGTTATACTATACTGAAGGCTTGACTCATGAATATTAATAAATAGCCTTGACGTTCGTGCAGTGGGAATATCTGATTGGCTGGAAGGCAGACGCTGGCGTGGCTGCTGGTGAATTAACAAATCCTACTATGGTGAAGTCTTGGCCCTTTGATATTATTCATCCATCATAATTGGACGCCCCGAAAAGGTTACCAGGCAACGTCAATATGAGAAAATTAATATTCATGAGCAGATCTTCGTCATAGTATGAATCGAAATTCCGCTGTAACGAGCGCGTCAGATGAGTCGGTATTAATGTACGCAGTGAAGACATAACACAGCAGTTTTCTTTACATCTATTATGAAATGCAAATGATAATAATGCACGTACTGAGCCAGGATTCGAGTGATTCTCCCTCCGGAAACGCCATGATCATCATTTAAAGCTTTGACTCCATAAACCCACGCATTTCCTCCTTAAAAAACACCGACATTCGTCAAATTATACTGACTATAATAAAAGCAAACATCCTCTGTTCCATCCGAACAGGTATGCAGCGACCAAATGCTGCTTTGTCTATTTTTTTTTTATGAATAGTGTATCAGCTGGCAGTATCATCAGCTGCCTGTATGGAGGTCCTCGATTTAGACGCCTCTGGTGATTACAGAATAAAAGTCACGGGCAGAACGAGTCTTGCAGGATTACAAAATAAAAGTCAAACTAAAATCTTTAAGGTGCTATTTTTGTTATATGCTACATCAGGGGTTTTCAAACTGTGGGTCGCGACCCACTTGTGGGTCACAGAATGGAACAAGGTGGGTCGCACAAAGTCACTTGGCTGCAGCTAAATTTGCGTTTCAATGACACACACACACACAGTTCAGTCTAGGGCTGCACGAAAGTGACGAGTGGGAACGGTGCGAGGCCGGTGGAGTGATTGGAATTGAGCGACACCTGCTCGACTCACCAGTCTCGAGAACCACGGAGGAGATCGGAAGGATACAAAAGAGGAGCGTCCGTCTCCCCGGCAACTCACTCCAGCCCACCGCCTCGAGCATCCTCCTTCGCCCTGCTCGATGGCACTGCGGATTCACCTCAGTGCCGAGGGATCTTCGGCAGCGCGTCCCTCCTTCCTCCCAGGCTTCGGCACCAGTCTAACACATTAAAAACTTCTCAATCACGGGAAGGAGGAGGCGGGAACCGGGAACCCACTCGTCACAATGATATAGCCCACCAACATTAATAAGGACTGCAATATCCTTAGTGTGATTTTCGAATTGCAATTAAGTCCGCGTGCTTTGCGTGTTTTGAAGCGCGGGCGCGCACGAGTTGTAATAACAGTGAAGGTCTCAGAGCAATGTCATTAAAAGGTTCAATCGGTCCGCATTATTAAAAGAGAAAAACTTGCTCACTTCAATACACTATATTCCGCATGAGATTGCATACACCAGAAAACAAATGTTACGAAAACGGTTTCAGGTAGGCCATGTTCATTCATTTCTATCGTCCGTTTGAGCTCTGTGCACTTTTTTCGTTCGGGAAACGGTTTGTAAAAAGCATTTCACATGTACAGGGTGAGCAGTGCACAAACGCAGGGTTAATTGTAACACTACAAGATTTAAACATTTCCACATAACAAAATGCACAAAAAAATAATGCAATACTCCTTGACGTATCATCTCTTTTTAGAGAAAAATTTGCCAAAGTTCAGAAATCTTTTGAAGATATTGCTGAACATTAATTTAACCATTGCTAAAATAAATTTCTGCCTGAACTTAATGTCATCCAGTTTTTTTTTTTTTTTGTTTATTTAAAACGAGACACATGTTTATTATTATTTTTTACCTATTTCACAATTATTTTAATCTCCAAACAGTTTTAGATAGTTCTGCTTTGCTTCTTATGCTTTTTCTAAAAAAAGTGTTGGATTGTGCTCCGTTCTCACCGACACACACGGAAGGATCGTGAATGCATTTTCTGCAACAAAACACAGCAGCGCAGATTACAGTTCACTGGAGTGAGCCTGTTTAACGTTTTTATGGACACTACATATTCTAAAGTCTGTAAACAAAAATTAAAACTTAAATATTAATAGTGATTTTTTTCAGGTGTAGGCCTACTCTAAAATAAAAAGGTTTTTTTTCTTAAATACTTCATTTCTGTCATCAAACTTTTAAGTAAGATTAGGCTTAAAGTAATATCAACCTTTTTTTTTCCTCAAATATTGTGGTGGGTCATGAAATAGATTACACTTGTCTAGGTGGGTCGTGGAATGGAAAAGTTTGGGAACCACTGTGCTACATTATAATATAGAATATAATATTCATGCAAAACAGATCTTTAATGATGGGTCCCTTACATCAGGGTTGAGATGAAGAACCATAATGATGGGAAAACAATTATTTTTATTATTTTATTTGATTATTTTTTATATATAAAGCATTGTTTAGTATGTTTATTTTACCATTAAATTATGGGTGACACACAACTGTATGAGTTGTCTAAATGAGGAAAATTGGACTATTAATTTTATTCATTATTTTATATACAGTAAGATATCTTAGTTGTAATACATATAAATAAACATTAACATGAATGATGTGTGACAATAGAAGAGGAAACACAAAGCTTGACCATTGTAAAGAATTTTAACTAAAATTTATAGTAGATCTTGCCGGCAGCCATATATCCCTGTAGCCCAAGACTGCTCCCCACTGAAGCTAAGCAGGGTTGAGCTGGTCAGTACCTGGATGGGACACCTCCTGGGAAAAACTAAGTTGCTGCTGGAAGAGGTGTTAGTGAGACTAGTAGGGGATGCTCACCCTGTTGTCTGTGGGGGTCCTAATTCCCCAGTGTAGTGATAGGGACACTATGCTGTCAAAAAGCAATGTCCTTTGGATGAGACGTTAAACCGAGGTCCTGACTGGTCATTAAAAATCCCAGGATGTCCTTAGAAAGAGTAGGGGTGTAACCCCTTTAAGTTTATATTTTTATACAATAATGTTGATTCAGGATCATCAGAAGATGTTGATCCAGGAATAAAATCATGGCAACCCATATACCAGACTTCAAATGACTAGATTCATGAGGAGGGCAGAAGCCAGGAAAGCAAGTGATAAGAAATAAGTTTATTGGTTAAACTTTGTCTCAACAGAAGACAGTTATAATCACAAGCAAATGGAATGGAACTTTACTACTTCTTATAAGTGTGCAACTTTTAGCAATGAATCTTAAACATTAATCCTTATACAACATATTGTTACACAGCAATAGCAATACTTATCAAAAAACATTGCACATGCACATTGAAAGAAAAAAAACAATAAAAAAAGAACAGATAATGTCCTGGCAGAACATTACCAGCATCTATTCTGTTTACAAAGTTACATTTCCTTTAACCCTTTAAAAATAATTCAAAATCATGAATTCATGCAAAAGCACCTGTAAAAATAAAAAAAAGGAAAATTCCTTAATATTAAAATGGTCCAGTGGGCCCTATTTTTAGTTAAAGTAAAATAAACGCAAATATGAAGGATATATAATAAATGAGTAAATGTATTTGAATATATCAATGAATGAGTAAAATTCAACAAGAAAATGTATAAAAATAAACCTAATATAACTGAATTACAATACAGGTGCTTGTGTGCTGTTTGGAGGCTACTGACGTTGTCCAAACTCTATGTTACCTCTCACATAAACCATTACTTTTATGAAGCTCACATCAAACACCATGAGGCATAGTCCAATGTCCAAAGTCCAATAATATGCAACATTAATGGTAAAAGATTGATGTACATTATAATGTGGCAAACCAAACAAAGGCATATGAACAACTACAGGGCTTTGGGTCATGAGCTCATTTGACTTGAGTGTCTTAGTTTTAAACTGGAATTCTATAAAGTTTTCTCAGTTATGTTTCAAATCAGTCAGATCCATTAGATCAGGCTCGTGGACCTTATGACTCAAAGTCTATGTCAAGTGCAACTGGTCCATTCATTGAGAATCCGATGAAGAATGACACTCTTGTGCCAGATTCATTACGTAACTGGCTTCTGAACATTGGCTCAACCTTCACATCTGCAACACAGATAAAACCACTGCAAATTTTACCAGAAGCTCTGTAAAGTTTCTCACAGTCTCTCACTTGCTTCCATATTTTTTCATCATCCCATTTAGTTGAGATGTTCTGTCCTGATCCTAAACAGTTGTTTATATCCCTATGGGAAATCAGGCCTCCATAACCGTTATCCTTCCCTAAGTAAAAATGGACAGCTGCTCTCTTTCCGTTAGACACAGGTCTCAGGTCTTTTAAATATGACAATTTCATTTGTGACACAAAAGTTGGTAATCCACAGTCCTCCTCTTGTCGTAACAATAAAACTGTGATGTAGTGCAATGGCAGGATCTCACTGAAAGGTGTGGGGTGACTGATTATCTGAAGTAGTAGGTTACAAAGGTCTTGGTAGGGCCTGATGTACTGAGATTCAGGTTTAATGTTAGCCAGAATTACATTGGCATAGATGAAGTTGACAGTGTCCATCAAGTGTCTGGCCTCTTTTTTCAACTTCAGAATGAAATCATACTGCTGGATGATCTCTTCAAGAGCTGATGCAGAGTCTTTCTCATATAAATATTCCAGAAGACTGGTATAGGAATCACCCTTGTTCCTCTCCAGACATTGTCGCGTCTGCTCAATTTTAACCATGAGGTTCATGCGCTCGTTGGTGACCAGCTCACTCCAATGTATGTTACAAAAGAGGTCAGCGTACTGTTGAAAGTACCTGGAAACCTTGGGCTTTGTCAGTTCCTTTTGTTTGTCTTTCTCTGCAAAAAAGGGTACTAAATTGACAAAATATTTGTCAAGAAAATAAAAATGATTTTTCATGGTGCCCTTTAGTTGAAGAAGATAGCTCTTATGCTTCTGCAATACATGGTAATATTGCTTGAGTTCGGGGTTCTTCCTTGGCAAATCTTCAAAGGTAATTTTACCTGATAGGACTTGACCAAGACAGTTAAACAGTGGTGTTTTTTGCAGCATTTTTATGACAACAGCAGCAGTTTGAAGTTCACCAAGATGCCCAGCGGTGTTGTAGGTATTGTAATCCTTTAGTCTCTGCAATCGAGTCATGGCCTCTTTGTTTGCTGTTTGTTGTGTTTCATTGCAAGCTTCTGCTGCAGACTTAGCCAATGTAAGATACTCCTCAAGACTGTCTGGCTTGATCAGATCATCTTTGTCTTTGCGAACAGCTTGCTTTAGCTTACGTACATGGACCTGTGACACTGTATCGCATATGTATGAGTTGTCCTTTGACAGGCCTTTGGCCTTCTTTGCCCAACTCATGGCTGTGGTAAAGTTCTGTTTTTTGATGTAATAGTACCTGGAAAGGAGCTGGGATATTACCGGATCTTTTCTGTAGCACTTTGCTGCATTCTGTAGAATAATTTCTTCCATCCCTGGGGTCTCCTTCATTATTTCCTGGATAAGAGGTGAAAAAAGTGAGTCTTCAAACTGAGCTGAATATTGCCTCTTAACTAACATGTTGTGAACATCCTGCATTAATTTTTGTTTTCCCAGAGCATACTCATAAAATAAGTCTGTTGTGAGCAGAAGGTTAGTGATGTCTGCTTTTGTCACCCTATGAGAAGCTGAAAGCACTTTCAAACAGTGTTGAGCAATACTTGGGTGAATCACTGACACACCTTCGAAGCTAATTTTGGAATTGACTGTGCATCTTGTCAAAAGATTGGAAAACCTCTCAAATCCATCTTCGACCTTGCAGAGTTCAAAATTGGCTTTTGTTTGCAGACCAAGAAACTCTTCACATGTAGAGACTGAAAGCAATGCATTCTTGCAGTAGACATGCAAGAGGACAAGAACAGCAAAAAGTTGAGCATGTTTGTCTTGGAAGTTGAAACCCTTCAGTGTATTTTTCACAACACCCTGAATATACTTAGGTGAAAAGTTATTCTTCAGAATCATAAACCCATAAAATGTTTTAATGTTTGTGTTGGTCCGTTTAAAATACTTTAGTTTTTCCTCAAATCGTTCTTGTTCCTTCTCTGATAAATTGTTTCCGATGAAAACTGCATCATCAGTCTGTTCACTGGATTCAGCTCTCATACAGTTGACAATTATGACCTGTGGAGACTTTGAAAAAATGTTTTGCTTCAGACACTCATCCTCAATTTGAAGTTGGAGTTTTTTTACATCGCAAATGTCTTGGAAGTCATCGATCATGAGCAAAACAGGAAGTCGTGTAGGTTGCTCTTTTGTCTCATATGTCAGTAGCTGCACTACCTGTTTTGCTATTTCAGTATGATCATCTGTTGTGTCCTTCAGCACTGCACAGCGGAATTTCTCCCTGAGTGTCCACAGAACATGCATGGCTAATGTAGTGCCACCGCAGCCTGGAAGATGCAATATGTTGAAAAACTCACAGACTCTCTTCCGATTGCATATGTCTGGAATAACAAATTTGATGATGTAGTCGAATTTGTCTCGTTTGATGAATGGCATTGACCCGGGTTGTTCTGAGAAGTAGAAGTTCCACCAAGACACCTTCCCTCCCTTGTAAAATTTCTCCTCATGTTGTTGTTTGTCCTCATTTCCTCCATCACACTGGTTCACACAAAGAATACTCAGCATATCTAAGGATGCATCCGTTTTCTTTGACAGCACAACACTACTGCCACCACCACAAGGCAGAAAGCGGCTTGATTTGCGATTCTCTGACCACAGACTGAGCACGGTTCCATTGACTTCAGCAAAACTCAGCTCATAAATGCATCTTGTTGAAATGTCAACTCCATATCGGCCTTCAATAAGTTGTTTCCAGTAGGTGTATGATGTCTTATTGTCACTGATACACAAGATTTGGTTTCCTCCCTTGAGCTCCTGTAAAAACATACTGAAGGTCTCAAGCAAAGGGTCTTTTCCATCACTCACCTGACTTAATAGCAAGAAAATGGTAAGAAATTTCTTGTGAGGCAGCACATCTTTTCGGCACAGGAAAGAAACAACATCACGCACAGAGGATCCTTTCTCAGTCAACCAGCGATCAGAATCAGAGGGGCTTTCCTCATTGGTGCCTCCATTACAGAAAACCCAGCTTGTATTTCTGGTCAGCTTTAACTTGTTTGCTATGTCTTCAACTGCACCTGTGATTTTAAACTGAGCTGGTAAATGAACATTGATTTTTCTCTCTTCAAACAGCTTATTCAAGCCCTTCTCAGCAGATTCTGGATCAAAATCTAAAACAGCTACTGGATCCATGTGAAGAAGGAAACGCAAGTTTTCCAACTGGACAGGATGAGACTTGTTAGCCACCACAATGTACCATGCAAAGTGTGACCTGTCCAAAGATTGGGTCCCTCCTGTTATCATCTCGCAAAGTTTAAGGCCTTGCACACTGATTATGACAGTAGAGAGATGCTTTTCTTCAGCGCCCTTCCTCAACTGGGACAAATGTGGCATGTCTTTGATATATTTCTCATACTCCTTTGAGGAACAAGATGTAATCAGATTCTTGCTGCTGCTGCTGTCTCTTATAAAGAAAGACTTTCCATCATTCTTCTTCCCTGTTGCTTTGGCCTCTTGCATCTTGTCTTTATTTTTGAGTTGCTTGATATTTTTGTCTACTTCATATGTGTTAAAATAAATTTCTTCACATATTATAGAGGATGGCTCTATGTCTACCTCAATAACACATTTTCCTGTGGATGTCATGTCAGCTTTGAGAACTTCAACAAAACGCGGGGGTTTTATACACCTCTTTGCCACTTGAACAGATCTTTCCAATTTGAAATGTTTTTCAATTGCATGTGATTGCTGTACATCAAAATCATCAGTTGTCGGGTCATGAATACCCAGAATTTGTCCATGTGGGTCATCTGCCACTCCAAAATGAATGGTGCCATTTGTGCGGCTGTTCATGCAAGCTGCTGCAAATCGAATGACTTCATATGTGTATTTTTTCATTCTGTCCTCTTCTGTTGTGTTTACAAAGGCTTTGAATTCATGGCATGGTTGTATGAGGTCTTTAGGACCAGTTTCAGTCACATCTAGAATGCTGTTTTCTCTGTACCTGTGAGCTGCATTAAATCTACTGAAAGGGTAAGGTTTCAAGCTACAAGCCTGAGTCACCATGTCATTCTGCTGCTGAGTCTTTTGTTTCAGCAGGTCTATATTGTGAATAATCAATTTTTTTGCATTCAGTGATAGGCTTTGAATGGAAGAAAGATCAGTCTCCTCCAAGAGGAGAAGACTAGCTCCATTAATTCTCTGATTGTAAAAAATCTCTGCATCTTCTTCATCCACTTTTATCTCAAGTATCCATTGTCTCACATGGTCTTTATTCCAGTCATTGATGTCCACTGGACGTTTAGATGAAACAGCTGTCTGGCCTTTCTTTTTCTGAAAGAAAATCAGCAGCTAAAGTAATTTAACTTCGTTGCTATGCCTGGATCTTAATGAAACAAATGTTGTTATCAAATGGAGTGGTAAGATGATGCACATAAAAATACTAGCTTTTCTGTTGCTACTTACCTCAGAATGACTTGAGGCTTCCATTACTGAACCAGATACTCTTCTGTTAATGAGCTTAAGAATGGTAAGTTATTTGAACATGGGATCAAAACACAGTGTATTGAGTGACATAAATCATGATTTTTGTATTCTTCTCTAATAATAATTAAAATCACTAATGACTTACTACATCAAGGAACAGTATGTGTATTCAACAGTATTCAGTGTTGTTTATTAGTTTTGTAAAAATTGAATGCCACCTGAAAAGAAATATAATACAGGAAGGAAATTAAAAGAGAGAGAGAACTATTACATAAGACTTACAAATTATAGATTACAAATTATTATTAAAAGAAGGGGAAAGATGGTAGGTAATTTGGACACAAAATGAGCGAATAAATGGTGAATTGAAAACAGTTAAACTTCTTGCTTGATACAGATTGTATTTTTAACCTTTATTTTAAGTGTTGTCTCATTACAAAATTAGACAAATTTACCTATGTATTATATTGGAGTTAAATGATTTGAGGTGTATAATATATTGGAGGAAAAAGAAAAGAAATATTTCATAAATATTACTCTATTGTACATAGACATATTTGTAAATTAGTATGAATTATATGAAGGTCAGTTTTAAGAGCCATTCAATTCATTGTGATCAATTAAGGGTGCTTTCACACTAGCACTTTTTGTGCACATCCAGGTTCAATTGACGTCAGAGTTTGGTTCATTTGAATGATGTGATCTGTCTTCATGTGAACTACGGTACAGTCTGCTGATCTGAACACAATCGTACCAAACCGCGGAAGTGAAACACTATTAATGATGTATTTTTTGATGAAAATGTGTGTTTGTGTGTGTGTGTTTCACTCACTTTCCTGATGAGCGTGACTGACACTCTGCAAACAGAGAGCTGTATATCTTATTTGTGTTTGCCTTCAGCATTCTTTAGAGCAGTTGCTGTACATTCATAAGACAGACGTAAGTGCCTTTATGTACTGAAGCCGTGTAAACAAAAACGAATGGTTTAAAACTGTAAATATATAAAAGTGCAGAGAGCAATGTGATGCATTTGCCGCCTTCTCCTACGCCGTTGTTACTAAGCAATGGGTAAACAGCTGCTGGCTTGATGATGCAAACAAACCATGGTTCGGACCCAAATAATATAATATGAACAATCGAACTCGGGTTTGGACCAGGCAAGTGAACCAAGTGTTAAAGCACCCTAAGGTGCTGGCAAAGTGATGTGACATACAGCCAAGTATGGTGACCCATACTCAGAATTTGTGCTTTGCATTTAACCCATCCAAAGTGCACACACACACCAGTGAACACACACACACACACACCCGGAGCAGTGGGCAGCCATTTTTATGCTGCGGCACCCAGAGAGCAGTTGGGGGTATGGTGCCTTGCTCAAGGGCACCTAAGTCGTGTTATTGCCGGCCCGAGACTCGAACCCACAACCCTAGGGTTAGGAGTCAAACTCTCTAATCACTAGGCCACAACTTCCCCTGAGTTGTATTAATGTAGAAGTCTACAAAACAGTGTAGCATTACAATGAGACAATTTCATTCAATGGTGTTTGGAGGTTTGTGTGAAAATGTTGTAATATGAAGTCTCACTTCAAGAAACCTTCTTGCCCGGAGTAGGCAAAGAGTACCCACATGACCTACTAATTCTGAAGACATTCTGAAATGCTTATACAATGGACACATCACTATCCCATGAGGCCATGAGAGAGAAGTTGTGAATAGCAATGAAGCGATTGCAGCTGACACTGATAGGTCACATGATAATGACAATATGGCGGATTTATACGTCCAAGTTACATTCATACAACTCAGATAAAAAACAAAAAAACTTTCACCATTTGAAAATATTTGGCACAAATGGGACAACACAAACAGGTGCACAATAAATAACTATGTAGCAACAAGCGACCAATGGGAACAGGGAAACCGTAAAGAACACACAAGTAAACAAAAAGTTAATGAACAAGAAGTTAGTTCAGAACAGTGAAACTGAAACTACCTTTGATAGACACGAAGGACATATCTGAAGCATCCTTCAAAATAAGCTAAATGAAGGAGGGCTGCCTTTCAAGTGGCAGCCAAGATATGCAGCCCTACTATGGCATTTAAAGTTGGACAAAACAGTGTAAGTGTATTTACACGGTACAAGTGAATTACAGTACTGTGCGCACAGTGACCGAGCTTGCACATAAATGTAAACATGAAGAAACATATGATTGTGTACACACATCAACACGTTGCGAGGATAAATAACAAAACCGCAAGTCCTGGCAGGTCACACACGAACTGAGATGCCAACTGACTTTTTCAGGATCTTCAGAAAGATATTGGAGTTGAATTTACCATATTTTAACACAAGCCTCTTATAGGAAAAATCCGCAGACACAAATGGGACCAGTCAGGTTAAAGAGAACAGATAAAGACTCTAAATGAGACGATAAACTAGGCACTGCTTTAAACTGGTATTAATCCAATCTCAGAAAAAAATTCTAAAAGCATATCTAGCTGCACTATATTTGTACTCCTTCATTTGTCAATTCATATATTTCATGTTACAGGCATATTACAGCTAATCGTGGTCAAGTCTTTTCATGTACATTTTATTTCCAAAGTTTTCATAAAACATTAAAGTAATAAAACAGCAGTGGTAAAAACGACACGTTTTGAATGCTTTAATTTTGCAACAAAAACAAAACAATGACAAGAACGTTTGACAATGCATAACAAGACTTTATGCCTCAAACATGTACAAAGTCAGTGGGAAACTATTCTAAAAATAAATGTACTTATAATGCACGATTTCAAAAATCTGTTGAAACTGTCAAAATGGATGGGTTGCAACATGACTATTTTGAACGAGTTCCAAATGAAACTTCTAGATTAGTCTTGCCTCATACTTGCGATAAGGGATGAAGGAGGAATAGTCACGGGTTGTCTCAGCAATTATTTGTGCGTCATCAGCCTCACAGTTCTGAAATAAAAAGTATCTGCAGCATAAAACAAACTTAAAAGACATGTACATGGTCTCCAAAGTGTGCATATTTTCATATTATAAATCAAGTTAAATGCATTCTATTGCAGGACTTGAGACACAAGACTGCTGTAACAGCTCTTTTATGTCCTCAGTAAACAAAAGACAAGAGACAGCATTAAAAAAAATGTTTTCATTCATTATCATGAGTCATCAGTCAAAACCTTATTTTTATGCTTTACAACGAGTTAATGGACCTAATATTTTAATATGGTATGTTATCCATATAAATAAAGATTATTTATTAAATAAACATAAGAATCAATCAACATTAAATCATAAAACACTCTGGACTAAACAGTGTCCACTGGCTTACATGGGTCACGTTAGTGAGTGTGGCTGAACAAATTTCTTAAACAAAATGATAAACCTTTACTAGGCTGTTAACTTGACACATGTCGTAAATAAATAGAACATAATCAAAACACGCAGTCTCTTGTCTTGACATGAAAGAGCTGTCACAGCAGAGTTTGTCTTGTGTTTCAAGTCCTGCAATAGCATGCATTCAACTTATTATGATTTATGTGAAAATATGCCCACATTGGAAACCATGTACATGTCTTTTAAGTTTGTTTTATGCTGCAGATACTTTTTATTTCAGAACTGTGAGGCTGATGACGCACAAATAATTGCTGAGACAACCCGTGACTATTCCTCATTCATTCCCTATCGCAATCGCAGTCAACCCATCCATTTAGACAGTTTCAACAGATTTATTTTAGAATAGTTTCCTACTGACTTTGTAAAAAAAACATGCTTTCAAAACGTGTCGGTTTTTACCATTGCTTTATAACTATTATTAATTTAATATTTTCTGAAAACTTTGGGAATAAAATGTACATGAAAAGACTTGACCGCACGATTAGCTGTAATATGCCTGTAACATTAAATATATGAATTGACATATGAAGGATTACAATTTTAGTACAGATAGATATGCCTTTTGAATTATTTCTGAGGTTGGATTAATACCAGTTTAAAGCAGTGCTAGAAGTTCTTTTGTAAAAGGGCATTCAACTTGAAAAATCTGTTAGATTGAATGACTAGTTTATTGTCCCATTTAGAGTCTTTATCTGTTCTCTTCAGTCTCTCTGTCTGAACAGCAAAGATTCCATAGATTCTGTTATTTTACAAAGCAAGTACAATGGAAAACTGTTGCTTCCTAACATTGTTTTGTGATTTGAAAAGCCTCAAGATTACAAATGCAAAACACAAAAATTAAACAATAAACCTTTACTAGGCTGTTAACTTAAATGATCAACTGCACACACCTCTGTTAAAGCATGACTTGAGCAGTGGTCTGGCGCTGATGATGTAACATCCAGCTAGGCACACCCAGGGCGTATTTGGTGCTACAACTAGTAGTAAAGAGGAAGGTATGATCTTGTTTACTCACACTGCTGCCATCTGAACTGAGGTGCCTATACAGAGATCTAGATGTCTTATAATATAAAAATCTTAAGTATGAATTTAGAAAGAAAACTTGCCTCTTTACTGTCTGCCATCATCCAATCCCATTCTCTATCATCATCCCCATCAACAGCCAGTCCGAATACAAGGAACCAATCAATACAGGATTTGGCCAGAAGGCCAATAGCATTTGTTATTACAGCAAGCATATTTTAGGCCCCGCCCCCTAGTGTCAAAACAATGTGTTCAGATCTGTGTGAATGTGCAGACATTACTTGCTCGTGTGGGATCTGCCAGGACTTGCAGTTTTGTTATATGTCCTCGCAGCGTGTTGATGCACGTACACAATCATTTTTTTTTTTTTTTGTGCTCAAGTTTAGAATTTGCCATTTCTAAAGGTTTATATATTATTTACAAGCTTTGTCACAGTTCGCACAGTACTGTAATTCACTTGTGTGCTGTTTTAATACACTTATGCTGTTCTGTCCAACTTTTAACATTTTACCCTACTAGGACACAGCTTTCGAAGCACTGTAATTTACCAAGGTGCTTACATAAACACACTAACTAGCTGTTAAGCACATTTGATTAAGTGCATTACAACCAAACTCCCTGGGCAAGTCAGTTTCTTAAAGTGAGACTTTATATAACAACATTTTCACACACATGCGTCAACACCACTAAATGAAACTGAATGGTTTCATTCATAGTTTCCAAGTCAATATACAAAGGTTAATTGTGTGTTAATGGCTAACAGATGGCTAACAAATGGTTAATTTACACTACTTAAGAAAGCTTTTTGATTCAGCTTTAAATGTGTGTAATTCAGTGTACAATATTTGATCCACAGTCACTCTGTTATAGCCTACTCCACTTTGGCTAAAATTAATGCTGAATGAATAAACGCAAACATAAATGAAAACTGAAAGAGTTATATTTACCCCAATGTCAAGCGTCCTTGTTGGAAGAGTAAAGTAATATGAACTCAAAGTTTGAGTTATATCTTCGTTTTCGTCTTCTCCTTTTTATGGGATGGCTGGGTATGTAGATATGAAAGAATTCAGAAAAGTTGCCAGATGTTTTCCGATATCACACACGTTTCAGCACTCTAGGTTGTGTCAAAATTGTGGATTTATCTTGACAAATTAGTCATTTTCACTTTCATCTAAATGGTGAATATGCTATGAGAGAAATGTTTCTGCAAGAAGGCAAAGAAATCAAGCAAAGCAAGTTCCTGATGAATACAGGATGTGTGTGTGCGCATTTTGTGGAACTGAAAGACCTTACTACATATTTGGGGGGAAAAAACTCATTGTAATACAGTTGTACTTTACTGTACTTTAATAATTTGAACAATTTGCCTATAAGTAATATAACCATTTCGTTAATGAGTTCTGCAGATTGATACAAAAAATATGTATCATTATTATTAATAACAATAATAATAACAATATGCTTTACAAGTTTGTGTGTTCCTGAATCTAGACAAAAAATATAGATTAAAAATTAATTTAGTCACATTTTTTATCAAAAAAAAAAAAAAAAAAACTTTATGCGTTCGTTTTCCCTATCTCTGTTGCATAATTCTGTTATTTTCATCAAGGCAGAAGTTTATTTTCCTGAATTGGGGATGTATGCCCAAACATGGCAACAGAGCTGAAAGTTGTTTGGTGAAAAAGCAGCAATCTTGTGCAAAAAAAAAATTACATTACAACCATTATTTCCTCAGGAAATGGCATTGAGAAGAACAAATGGCAATATGAATAATATGACAGTATCTGTAGTCAGTATTGATTAAAGAATGATAAGCAATGATGTTCATTTACTGAAGTGGAATTAGGAACTGTGAATAAATTAATGAACTGCTGCAAAATAATAACAACAATAATCACGGTTATAATAAGATCTTCAACAACCAAAAAAGAGATGACCTTAGATAAAGTTTGATTAATATGTACATACAGTACAAGTCAAAAGTTTGGACACATAACTATTTTTTATGTTTTTGAAAGAAGTCTCTTATGCTCATCAGGCCTGCATTTATTTGATCAAATAATAATAATAATAAAAAAATTTCAGCATGGATGTGTTAAACTGATAAAAATTGATAGTAAAGATTTATACAAGATAAAAAATAAAACAACAAAACTTTTTACTCCAGAAAAAAAAAATCACAGGTACTGTATAAGTAAAAATATACCAAATATAAAGTTACATAAATAAAAAGGTAATCATATTTGTTTTTAAGTGCTTTTAATTGAGGTCTGGAGGCCTCCAAATGACCAGAACCGGCCCCGAGGCTAAGGATAGTCAAATCTAGCCTAAACCATGAAGTACTCACCCGCACACAGGTTGAAGAAGACTCCCTTGTGGTTGTTCTTGTTTCAGACTCAGTTTGTTATAAGTAAAGGCTCACGGGATGCAATCGCAACAATACAATCTCTTATTTTATTAGTTACATTACAAAGCATTATAAAGCAAAAATATAACTTAAAATCAGTTAAGATATGAGTAAATCAAACTCTAAACAGCAACACTGGAGATGCTGTTAATCTCCCCTCAGTAGGGTATGAGGTGTCCTCTACGGCACTACACTCCTCAGACTTCATATGTTTCTTTTTGGGGAATTACCAATCACATATAAAAATCTGTGACTCATGTCCATTAGGCAGATATCCTTCCTCTATCCCTTGCGTTGCTGTCTGTGTCTCTGCCTCTTTACCGTATGTCTTTGTCTGTTTCGTGTCTTCTTGATGTTGCAGCATGCTTTCTCCACCCTTTTGTACATTCTTGTCAAAATTTATGGTTAATTACAGAGCATCAAAATAAATAAACCTACGTTTCACAACAGTTTCAACGGCTCTGAACCATAGACATCATATAGGTAGACGCCCCATCGAACGCTACTGCCTATTGGCACGAACGAGCCGTGGAGCCGCCATCTTGGACCGGTCGACAACTCCACCCAGTGTAACTTGTTTGCCAGGTGCAATGAGCTGTCAGCGCATTAAATTAATCATATCTCACTGAATACCCAACTGATTTTGACGCGGGTTTTTTTGCTGCAAAGTTCATTCATGCAGCTATGATACAGGACACATGGTTCAGCGTATTTTAATATTCATAATAGGCTTTACAGTTACATATTATATTCTGATGTGAGGTAGAATATTTATAAATCACACACTATAAATATGACAAAGAAGCAGAAACAGATAGTTGCAGTAAAATAAGATAATTATTTTAATAAGTTGAAGAAACAATTAATTATAATTTGTGACATATACACTCTCTCTGGTTCTCTTTCTCTCACACACACACACACACACACACACACTCTTCTCCCTCCCTCCCTCTCTCTCCATCTCACACACACACACACACTCTCTCTCTCTCTCTCTTCTGTGACTGTTGACACCTTGGAGCTTGTATTGCTGAAGCCTGGCAGATCAACCTCTCTGCAGCTCTCACCACCTTATAATAAGAATACAAATAATACATATTTATATAGCGCTTTACACAGTACTCAAAAACACTTTACAGAACAGAGAAAATATGAACAAAGCAACCTTAATATACATTACTTCCTGATATCACATGCGCAAACACAAATAACAGTGAACAATGTATGTATTAACTTCAGATTGGATTGTGTTGGTAATAGGCACTTAACGTTACCTAACGCTAAAAGTGAGTTTCGTGCATCTAACAAGTGCTTTTTCGAACTTCTTTCTGATCTGAATAGTAATAGTAAGTTATGTGGGAAACACTTGAGTTGAGGGAGGTAACGTTACATAGTCTAACTAACGTTAGCTAGCTACGATTTCAGTACAGTACTATCAAAGATCCTTGCTCCTTCTCAATTATCTGGATTTAAGGACAAACTACAACCAATAGTACAATAGTAATGTTAAATCTTACTTGTGAAAAGTAATCCCGAGCCGTACTTGCGATGGTCCGCCGATAAGAACAGGAAAATGCTGCACAGTGCTCTGGTATCTTAACTGCTGCTACGCAACGAAACTAGGACATTGACATTAAAACTAGGAACGACCGGGTTCAAGATGGCGGCCGCCAATCTCATCGCCCAGCGGCCAATAGGGCGTCTACCTGTATGATGTCTATGCACTCAACAGTGTTAATAACAGGCGGGAAGGAAGTCGACCGGAAGTTGAAGTCGGCCGCGTGCCGCCCTCTTGTAGCAGAACTTCACTTGCGTTAGCATCCCATTGACTCCAATTCATTTTGGCGTCACTTTGACAGCGAATAACTTTATATCTGAGGCGTTTAAAGACTCCATTTGTCCATTATTTATTTCTAAAGATACACGACAATGTATAAAGGTCTCCATTACCTTCTATGTTACATTATGGGCCCGTAGAAACAGTTTTTGTAAAAATAGGCTAACGATTGTGTCATAACCACTCGACTCTCTGTCGCACAGTAGAGAAATTACCATACAGACAGGAGAAGTAAGCTCGCAGGCAATCGGGGAGACGTCAAGAGAGAAGCCCATAGATACAAGCCCTGGCGTTACATTTTAAAATACTATACAAAATAATTAATCAGAATACTTACTCCTGCTCACTCACGCCAAAGAACTCCCCGCTCAAGCTCGCCGTCTCTGCAAGATTAACGATGGCAGTTTGCACGCACAGCTACTAGAAGATTTACATCTGTCAGACAGGTTGCTGACGTCATCAAGCTTAGTATGAGTCTGCGCGTCAGAAACGGAAGTGCTAAAAATCGCTAAAAATGGGCTTCACTTGTCTCAATTGAGTTCCAATGGGGTCGCTGTGTCTATTTCTTTTACTGTCTATTGTTAATAAAGGTAACTCTGCGTATTTACACCGCCAGAGGGGGCTGTTTTACACTAGCTAGTGTTAATCCTCTAAAATTCAACACCACAACTTTAACACTTTACTCTAAAAGTCCCCAACACTAGGATTTCAACACTAGATAATTTGCTTTGAAAAAAAGAACAACATGAGCAAGAACGTGAATATAAATAAATAAGCAATAAAAAGAATTCAGGTCAACAAAACGAATACGTAACTATTTTTGGCACTCCTGCAATCCAGTGTTGGCACTGGTACATTTTTATTCAGCAATGTTTACACTTTACGGACATTTATTTTTATATCAGATTGCAGATGCTCAGTTTCCTTTTACTGCACAGTTATGTTTTCTGGGGTGTAGAGGAATTTTTTTATTTGTATGGCATTGCAAAGGTTTATTTATTTATATATTTTATATCAAGTTAACATTTGCAGTTTCACTTTTTGCATTTTAAAATAAATATTTCTATATTAAGAGGCCCCTGATTCCACATCCAGCCCAGAGAGGGCTGTGGACCCAAGTTTGGCCCAGGGAAGGCAGCCCTGAGAGCTCGGAGGCTCAAAAATGACCACCAAACCTTCGGCTCCTGTCTCCTCCATTGCTGTCGTCTGGCAGCCCCTCTGCTCACCTTCAGACCACCATCTGTTCGTGGGTCTGCCAGTCTCCATCATCAGCATGGCTGGAGAATGCCTTGCTTCCACCTTCAGCCTCAGAGTCCAGGACTCCACCTCGGTCCATCAGTCCACTGGCTCCACCGGGATCCCTGGTCCCTCTGGCTGTGCCTTGGTCTCTCGTCGACCATCCATCACCTCAGGACTCCACTCCAGCTGCGCCTCGTCCATCTGTCCCTCCACCTCTGTCAGGCTCCTCCTTCCCTTCGGCTCCACCTTGGTCCTCTGTTGCTCAAGCTCCACTGTGGCCTTCCAGATCCCTGCCTCCACATCAGTCGCCTGAGCCAGCTGTTCTGCCCTGGCCCTCCGGATCCTCCCCGTCGCTCTGTTTGACCCATATTAAGATGTTGTAGAAATGCATTCCAGGTTTTGATAAATACGGACATATTCTTGTGAGTAAATGTGATTTTTTCTAATGTAATGTTTTTTTAAGAAGATAGAATCCTAAATACGAGGTTCTCTACTCTGGCCCACAAGATCCATTTTCCTGCAGAGTTTAGCTCCAACCTTGATCAAATTCCCTGCCTGTTACTTTCTAGTGATCTTGATGAACATGGACAGGTGTGGTTGATTAGGACTGGAGCTGAACTGGGAAATGGAGTTGAGTACCCCTGTCCTTAATGATCCAATCATAAAATCCTGCACACATCTATCATTATGTTCAAAGCTTCTGAATTTAGTTTAAGACTGAAAGACGGTGATCGTACCTGGCTCAGCTCCCTCTTGTAGTCGACATTCGGAAAGGGTTTCATGATGATAACAGTCCAATGATGTGGAGATCTGAACTACGCCCTGAACTTACTTCACCACAGCACCTTTACCTGTGCACCAGGAGGTCAACTCCATACTGCCCCCTAGTGTGTTGTATGTGAAAATGACTGTGTTGCAAAGGAGAGTTCCAGCATAATCTTTAAATGTGTAAATGACACAACCACCACCATAATGTATGAGCTAATGCTAGACCACAGGTCTGATGGGAGGAACTACCAGTGAGAGACAGACTGACTGGTGTGAGAATCTGGGATGTGTCGAGACACACACACCGCTAGTGTGTAAAAGAGAGTGGCATCACTGCATTAATGTAGCCTCTTGTTCAGTTTGGATCTGTACACACAGATTTAATGCAACTGAACTCTGGACAGCAGGACTGAGTATAATTCACAATTAAAGAACTGGCTTTAAGGTTAAGAACTGGTTAAGACTGTTAACTGTTCAGAAGTTCAGCATGGATTTGAATAGGCCATGACACACAGGAAGTTGAGTTGGAATGACAGGAAGTGGAATTTAAAGAAATTCAGTACAGCAATCTGGAAAATGAAGTCTTCGTCCACTTTTTCAGCTTGACAAATTCAAGAACTGAACTGGGATTTAAAATACATTTATAAATCAGTTCTGAATGGAGCACAACACTGATGTACAGAATATTATTATACACTCAATAGAGGAGTGACAACCACATTTAGCTGAACATAAAATGACACTTTTTCACATCACCAAATAGATTCTGATTAATAAAGAATTATACAACTACTTTATGTATATCTAAACTTATCTGAAAACATATAGTATTCAGCGGTTTGTACTTTAGCAACTGTGTGACTGTTGCCAAAAAAATGCAATCTATCTTATCATCCAGCAATATATGTAAAGTTGAATATAGTACATCCTGCTAAATGCCATTATAAGGCATGAAGATATAAAAATATTATAAACAATGATTTTCTGTAGAGCTGCTTCGAAACTGTTGTGAAAAGTTATAGAAATAAAATGAATTCCTATTCACATCATAATGCATACACACTATCCTCTCTCTATGCATGTATATACTCCTGTCTTGATTATATTATTTGTATTGTTTCGTAATACACCTTTTAATAAATTATAATGCGAAATTTCTAAGTGCAAATAGATAAACTCGACTTCTGCATGACTTTCTTGCGTGTAACTGCATCCAGCTTTAGTAAGAGGGCAGCAGAAACTAAAGTAAATTAGAGGAATTCACTGACTGAGACATTGAATCCTCTCAAACATGGCTGTGAGCAGACCTAATGTGTTACAAAACTGAGTAACAACTAAACATCTTTCAGTTTGTTCTGTCAAGTGCACTGAAATGTCAATGTTAAAACTTATACATAAGTGTAAAAAGATGAGAATGAAAAGAGGCATTATGATAAAGACTAAAAAAAAAGGTCCTTTTGTTTTAAATATTTGTATTACTTTCAGTTTTATCAGCAAGGATACGTAACAAATGTGTGCAAAATACATCAAAAGTGACAGTAAAGACATCTATAATGTTACAAAATAAATGTTGTATTTTTTTACTTTCTTAAAATCTTAAAGAATCTTTTAAAAAAAATCATACTGATAATCATAATATGGTGTTTCTTGAGCCACAAATCAGATTATTAGGCCAAAATGTATTTCTGAAGGTTCATGTAACACTGAAGACCATAGTAACCATTCTAACAAATAATAATAAATTAATTACATTTTAAAATATATTCACATAGAAACCAGCTATTTTGAGTTGTAAAAAAAAAAATGTTCCACTGTTTTTAATGTATTTTTGATCAAATAAATGCAGTCTTGGAGAACAGAAGATACTTCTTTAAAAAAAAAACACTGCAGATCCTGCCGTTTCAAATCGATGGTTGAAAACCACTGAAGCGACACAAATAGACAGGATTGACAATCACTCAGACCACAGCTCACTCTGCAGACAGGTGTCAAACTGACCCCACAACCCTCATAATACACTGCCCACTAAACAATAAGACTACAACCTCTGAACTATCCCTGAACACCCAAACACCTGCCGCTCTCTGCTTGTGTGAAACTCCCCAGAAATGAGCTCAATCTGACTAAACCTCCCTCTCCGTACAGTCATTAAACCCGATGAACTCGTGGTGTAGCTGAAGCTGCGTCCCAAATGATGCACTATACATATGCGCTCATACACTATGTACTTTTGCACTATGTACTCATCCATGTAGTCTATGAATTATAAAAGGTTATTTTGTCTTTTATAATCTGAGTCTGATAGCCCTTCCCCCTTCGTTACGCAACAAAAGCTGCAACAGTTGAGTGCATGAAGAGTCCAACATCTCACACTTCGGTTATTTAAGTGCATCACCCGGGTGTTTAAAGTGCACTTTTTCTTTTTGTAATTTTCAGTGTGAACGCACTCACACTACATACTACAAAACCTCATCGAATAGTGCATAAGCAAGTGATTTTGGTCTCTCACTGTGATTATGTCAGTGTAAAGGGTTTTTATGACTGTCACGTAATCATACGCACACATTTACAAGCTTCACGCCCACCAGTCTAGTTAAAATATCATAAATACTAAAGAAACAGCTTCATCATGCTAACTCAATACACACTGTATGAACTTCTCAACAAATGAGCTCTATATTCTAAATGGAGGACAATTATTGACCCTTTTGAGCCTGTTTTTTCTCTCTCAAGTGGGGATTCAAAGGAGTAGCATCTGACACAATATTAGTGCTTTAATAAATCATTACAGAAAAGGCCGTTAAACTGTTGAAACATCAGTATCTGAGCAATAAAACAGTTTTGTGGACGTGCAGCTGTTCATCTATGGTGCGACCGACGCTGTTGCAGCTGTGTTGATGTAAGGTGGAGCATGTACATTTGCTCTTAAAGTGCTCGTGTGTGTTTGTTCAAAATAACAAATGAGGACTTCTTGATTGTGTTTCATGTCAACTTCATCTTCAACAAGAACAAACCAAAATTAGTCAATATAGTTGTCATCCATTAAGACAAACAACTGAACCCCACTGACAAACCGTATAAACCTTTACAAACATAATAATTTTGAGTTCCACAGAAGAAAGAAAGTCTTGGGATGAAGTAAAATCACTCTTGGGTGAACCAATTTTGCTTCTTAGTGTCTCATTTAAGGACATGTAGATGTTTTGCTATAAAACAAGGCAAAACTCAGGACCTTTGATGGCAGACTTTTCAGTTAAGATCTCTTTTGAAACTCTAGAGGAGATTAAAACAAGCCTCTGTTCTGTCCAGGAGAAACAAATGAGATCTTACAGAGATCTCGTCTGTGGCCTTTCCTGTGGTTGAGCAGCAGACGGATGCAAGAGTGTAAGAAAAAACAAGTAAACCAAAGGGGAAAGGTGTGACTGTGAGTAAAGAGGAGAACATGAGTATGTGAGCGAGAGAGAGAGTGTGTGTGTGTGTGTGAGAGAGAGAGAGAGAGAGAGGGATAAAGTGCAGCGGGTGGGAGGATATTTTTCATTCAGCAATAACTCTTCATCAGACTCTTGAGGAGACAGAAATAAAGAGCTCAGCGGCAGCACACACACACACACACACACACAGCTCTCTCTCTCTCTCAAGTGTTACTCAGCGAGCATCTGGATGGAGGAAAACGGAGGTGTGGAGCTCACACAGAGCCCTGGGACGCTCACCGAGGACGATGTGTGTGTGATCCAGGACACATGGAGACCCGTCTATGAGAACCGGGAGAACGCTGGAGTCGCTGTGCTCATCAGGTACTGTCCGTCTTACACACGTCAATCATTCACAGAAACTAGCACACTATCACTTTCATCGTTTGAACAAGCACCATCGTTTTCTGCTTAGGTTATTACAAGGAGGGGGCATGTACCATAGTATCATAATAAAAATATGGTGTTTGACATTTAATATTGGCCATTTTTGAATATTTACCATGGTAGTACCAATTTGTTAACTTGTACCATGGTAAGACTATAGTTGTTGAGCAATTACCATAATTATGCCATAATTTTTGTATATGCACCATGGGAATACTGTTATGTTAACATGTTAAAATGTTTTTTTGGACATTTACCATGGTAATGCAACCTGATTTTTGACATATAGAATTGTGGTCATTGGTAATTTGTGGTAACATATGTCAACATAAGTCATAACAGTATTTAATGATTATTTGAACATGTACCATGATAATGCTGTGTATGTGTGTGTGTTTTTTTATGGTATTCTTTGAATGGCAATCATTCAATAGTGTGCTATATTTCCAAGTGTTACAGTATTCCCACAATAAGACATATATAAACATGGGTAGTATTAATCACAGTTGCACTAGTGTTTCTGGAGATCCAATTAAAGAAACCCTTGTTTCTATCATGGTGGAGAATTTCCATCGAATCTCTATTATTTTCTCTCTCTACTTTTCAGCATTTGTACATAGGCAGTATTTACTTCATCAAGTTGTTTTCCATGGTGACGTCCACAAGTGTTGTTCAGGTCTGGTCATCTGAAGGTTAATGGTTCGATCCCTTCGAGAAGCGAGTCATGAACCATCATCATGTATGTGATAAAAACATACAATACGTCCAAATCCAGGAGATCCCACGCTCTATGGCGACATCACATGAAAAATGTGAAAACTGATCCAACTGGCGCTGCTTATGTGGCCAAAGATTGATATCCTGTTGTTTGGAAAGAGAAGTTGTTGAATTGGGTGAAAAGGACTGTGGGTAGAGCTGAGGTGTGACTGCTGGGATTTGGGGAATATACTGACCTTGGAAACATGTTGGTGCAAGAACAAGGAAGTGAAGAGCTTAGTGCCAAATCAGAAAGTGTACCACACTGAGATGAAAACAAAAGGCTTTATTTTCAGATCTTTTCTCCAGCTGCTCTTTCAGAGATGACAGCTTTAGTGCAGAAACGTCTCACGCTTCTTTCACACTTGTGATCATCTGTGCTGCAAAAAATACATGACATTTGCACTGGTATGCCCTGATTTAGATACCTAGATAGATCTGTGTGTATCTACATCTAAATTTGTGTTGCTATTTATAACTAAATCTTATTTCAATGAACTTTAAGCTTTAATTCACAAACCCCCAGTTTCCCAAACAAGGCTTAAACCTAGCCCCAGACTAAAGTGTAAGTCTGAGCTGTTTTAACATTTAAAGAAATTGCTCTGACTGATCTTAAAATATATCAGTGTATGTGTTTTGTCTCAAACGCAGACCAGTAATGTTTTTTGTCTAAGGCATGTTAAGGCATAAAAAAATACTTAAATGTCCTAATTGAACTATTGCCTAGTCCTGGCTTAGTCTAAGCCCTATCTGTGAAACCGGTTGCTGTGAATTTGCCAAGTAAGCCACGTTCCTGGATCAACATAACTGTCCAAAAATAAAGACAAAATCCAATGCCTACCCCTAAACCTAACTCTACCCATAATTTATTCCTAAAATCAGTGGGAAATGACAGCTGATTAACAAGGGTGTAGAAGCACCTAACCCTGAGTGTAAGCCTTAAACAGATATTTTCTATAACAAAATTACTCAAATTAAACAGAAACCTAAAACATCGAATTAAAGCTAAATCTAAATATTAATAAACACCATACAGTCTGATTACCCTCTTAAACCATCTGACTGACCTCTTAAAAATAAAGGTGCTTCAAAGGTTCTTCAAGTGATGCCATAGAAAAACCATTTCTGGTTCCACAAAGAACCATTCAGTCAAAGGTTCTTTAAAGAACCATCTCTCTTACCTTTTTATAATCTGAAGAACCTTCTTTCGCCACAAAGAAGCTTTTGTGAAACAGAAAGGTTCTTCAGATGTTAAAGGTTCTTTATGAAACCATTTAGACAAAAAGGTTCTTCTATGGCATCGTAAAACACCTTTATTTTTAAGAGTGTAAAGTGACCAGCTGGTTTATTTAGTTTGTATGTGTCATTTATCAACAAATTCATCTGTTATTATTAATACTGCAGTAAAGTTTCTCAGTGTATCAGTACGAATCACAAATACTAATGAATCACAGGCCATTTCTTGATTAAAACATGATCAATGCAGAGAGTTTAGTGTATGAGCATGCATTTGTGAGGAAAACGAGAGATGCAGAAGTCATAAAATAAGAGAATTCAGGCCAGATATCTGAAACTGAAGCTCTTGAGTCATGATATCTGTGATTCGTTGTGAAAACAGTTCACAGAAATCACAAACTGATTCGATTTACTTCACTGCCAACTGTATCTCTTTTCTAGATCTACTGGCATAACCATAAAAGATTATAAAGAGTGCATGATTGCATATAATACAGCTGGGAGAAATTAATCAAGAACATTAAATGAAATAAAGTGAATTTGATTAAACTATATCAATATATTATAAAAATCTATTAACTTATATGACATCATTAGATCTCCTGTTTTTTTTATAAAATTAAATTTTGATGCATTTTTTGCTTCTCTTATTACAGCACTCGTCCATCATTGTTAAAGTAGATGATTGCTGTTCTTCTGATGATCTGGAATCTGGTTCATTTGAGCGAATCTTTGATGCATTATGAAGTTTTTCCACCTGAAAGCCTCACACGAGCTCATATTTCTTCATTCCTGACCTTGCACAGCGCTTGAGGACTGTGATGGATGTTAGCAGCAGTGATTTCTCTCTAAAGATAACAGCTCACATCATCTCTGACGATCGCACCTGAAGGGCTGCAGTAAAGATTCATAATTAAACTCTTTCAACTGGTGAAATTAGATTTATTTCTCAGAGGGGACACACGAGACGTTCACAGGAGACTATATTTCTCTCTGTGATGCTTTAATTTAGCAGGTCAGTGGATTCAATCAGATGTTATCATCCATTTTTCTACGTTTTAATCAAACCCAAGCACACACTGAAGCTCTACAAGACATCCTTTCATGGCTGTGACTAGTTGGCGATAAAATAAAAAAGCAACCAAGAAGTCATTGTAAATGGCAAAATCAGCTCAGTAGTGAAGTGTAGTGTAGAGAGCAGCAATGAACAACAGTTTATAAAAGTGAGAGACAATGGAAGCGAGTGAAGGGCGAGACTATTGAAGTCAAAAGCCATAAAAAGAAACAGCCAAACCATCAAAACCTCCTGCTGCTCCCCACATCTCTTCCATTGTTAGCACACTTTTCTCATTCTGTGCAAATCAGTACACAAGACACCGGTAACCGTCCTCTCCATGCCGTCAAATACAAACTCTCAAGTTAC
The DNA here is from genome assembly GCF_963082965.1 of Carassius carassius. Classification (NCBI taxonomy): domain Eukaryota; kingdom Metazoa; phylum Chordata; class Actinopteri; order Cypriniformes; family Cyprinidae; genus Carassius; species Carassius carassius. Next base: position 32,779,877 of record NC_081763.1, read on the forward strand.
TGCTGTATGCAAACTGAATTTCAGGATCATCACGACAACCAGGAATGATCTGTTTATTGACAATAAAAGGACAGTTTAATGTTTAATTCATGGAAATCATTTGAAACTCATTCACACCAAGAATGATAACTACTGTACAGTAACAGCATCCACAACAACAGATGATAAATATAGTGAAGACTACAATGCAAACTATTTTACACTAGTGGATGATAACTATACTAATAACTATTTAAGTGTCCACACCAGCGAATCATAGCATAACAATAAATGCAACTATATTAACTACAGTCGTGGCTAAAAGTTTTGAGAATTACATAAATATTGGAAATTGGAAAAGTTGCTGCTTAAGTTTTTATAAAAGTGAAAAAAAGTGAAGTGACATTCAGCCAAGTATGGTGACCCATACTCAGAATTTGTGCTCTGCATTTAACCCATCCAAAGTGCACACACACAGAGCAGTGAACACACACACACACTGTGAGCACACACCCGGAGCAGTGGGCAGCCATTTATGCTGCGGCGCCCGGGGAGCAGTTGGGGGTTCGATGCCTTGCTCAAGGGCACCTAAGTCATGGTATTGAGGGTGGAGAGAGAACTGTACATGCACTCCCCCCACCCACAATTCCTGCCGGCCCGGGACTTGAACTCACAACCTTTCGATTGGGAGTCCGACTCTCTAACCATTAGGCCACGACTTCCCCTAAAAAATCATCATTATAATAGCAGTTTGCATATACTCCAGAATGTTATGAAGAGTGATCAGATGAATTGCATAGTCCTTCTTTGCCATGAAAATGAACTTAATCCCAAAAAAACCTTTCCACTGCATTTCATTGCTGTCATTAAAGGACCTGCTGAGATCATTTCAGTAATCGTCTTGTTAACTCAGGTGAGAATGTTGACGAGCACAAGGCTGGAGATCATTATGTCAGGCTGATTGGGTTAGAATGGCAGACTTGACTTGTTAAAAGGAGGGTGATGCTTGAAATCATTGTTCTTCCATTGTTAACCATGGTGACCTGCAAAGAAACGCGTGCAGCCATCATTGCGTTGCATAAAAATGGCTTCACAGGCAAGGATATTGTGGCTACTGAGATTGCACCTAAATCAACAATTTATAGGATCATCAAGAACTTCAAGGAAAGAGGTTCAATTCTTGTAAAGAAGGCTTCAGGGCATCCAAGAAATTCCAGCAAGTGCCAGGATGGTCTCCTAAAGAGGATTCAGCTGCGGGATCGGAGTGCCACCAGTACAGAGCTTGCTCAGGAATGACAGCAGGCAGGTGTGAGCGCATCTGCACGCACAGTGAGGCCAAGACTTTTGGAAGATGGCCTGGTGTCAAGAAGGGCAGCAAAGAAGCCACTTCTCTCCAAAAAAACATCAGGGACAGATTGATCTTCTGCAGAAAGTATAGTGAATGGACTGCTGAGGACTGGGGCAAAGTCATATTCTCTGATGAAGCCCCTTTCCGATTGTTTGGGGCATCTGGATAAAGGCTTGTCCGGAGAAGAAAAGGTGAGCGCTACCATCAGTCCTGTGTCATGCCAACAGTAAAGCATCCTGACACCATTCATCTGTGGGGTTGCTTCTCATCCAAGGGAGTGGACTCACTCACAATTCTGCCCAAAAACACAGCCATGAATAAAGAATGGTACCAAAACACCCTCCAACAGCAACTTCTTCCAACAATCCAACAACAGTTTGGTGAAGAACAATGCATTTTCCAGCACGATGGAGCACCGTGCCATAAGGCAAAAGTGATAACTAAGTGGCTCGGGGACCAGAATGTTTAAATTTTGGGTCCATGGCCTGGAAACTCCCCAGATCTTAATCCCATTGAGAACTTGTGGTCAATCCTCAAGAGGCGGGTGGACAAACAAAAACCCACTAATTCTGACAAACTCCAAGAGGTGATTATGAAAGAATGGGTTGCTATCAGTCAGGATTTGGCCCAGACGTTGATTGAGAGCATGCCCAGTCGATTGCAGAGGTCCTTAAAAAGAAGGGCCAACACTGCAAATACTGACTCTTTGCATAAATGTCATGTAATTGTCGATAAAAACCTTTGAAACGTATGAAGTGCTTGTAATTATATTTCAGTACATCACAGAAACAACTGAAACAAAGATCTAAAAGCAGTTTAGCAGCAAACTTTTTGAAAACTAATATTTATGTAATTCTCAAAACTTTTGGCCACGACTGTATATCAGCATCCACACCAGTGGCTGATAACTAGTGTTCACATCAATGGACGAGAACTATATTAGCATCCACACAAGTGGATTGCAACTATACCAATACATTTTAGTGTCTACATCAACAGACGGTAACTATATCCATAACTGACGCTAATTATATTAGTTGATATGCAACCATTCTCTTAAGTTACAATGATTATTGAAACTTTGTGTTTATAGTTTATTGTTATAGATAGATGTGATATTTGTAATGTGCAAATTTTAGGTGTGAGCAGGCTTTTACTCAAACAATCTTGTTATTGTTAAGGAAAACTATTAAAAATCATTTTTGTTCATTCAAATAAAGCTGAAATAAAATATCATTATTAGATAAGAAACATAAAAATGAGAAATGTTGCCTTATAAAACTGACTAAAACTGTAATAAAGCTAAATAGAAATACGGCTGGGGAACAAGCGGCTGTGTTAAGCACTCAAAGTGTCTTCTTAACAGCTCATCTCTGCGCTGTGTTTATTATCCCCAGTGTTGGGGAGTAACTAGTTACATGTAACGGCGCTACGTAATTTAATTACAAAATTATTGTAACTGTAATTAGTTACAGTTACTACGAAAAAATGAGTAATTAAATTACAGTTACTTATGAAATTTTTTACGATTACAAAGGGGATTACATTTGAATATTTACACACATCCACATACAGATTTAACTGATTTCTTTCCCAAATTGCGCTGACTATTCTGAGACATACCGCCCTAATAATTTCCGGGATGCGGAAACACAGTCTGGTTCGTAGAATCCAGTCATAAAAACGGAATGCCTAACGCGGACGGAATATGCCACATTTTGGATGACTAAATCAAAAGTAGGTCAGTACACTTGAATCAAAACATGACATCGACTAGTGTCTGTGAATATAAAGCCCCAAAAATGCAATATATGACTTGCACATTCTGCGTGTCTGTGGAAATCAGGCGCGGACTGGACACCGGGAGAACCGGGACAATTCCCGGTGGCCTGGCAGCCAATTTTGCTCCACTATTTAATATCATTATTGTATAATTGTCTGCCGAATGTACTAAAGCGATCATTTGCGAATCCGCCATTTGATAATTAAATCTCTAATAAATCATGAATTGTTAGTCATGACTCGCGCGCTCTCCGCGCCTCCGCCAAACGGTTTGGATCAGACTCAGAGTAATCAATGCGAGAGAGAGAGAGAGAGAGAGAGAGAGAGAGAGAGAGAGAGAGAGAGAGAGAGAGAGAGAGAGAGAGAGAGAAAGAGAGAGAGAGAGAGAGAGAGAGAGAATAGACTGCTGGAGCAGAGAAGCAGAACTCCTGTTCAGGGTTTCAGGTCAGTTTCATCTGTAAAGATGCTTTTTTGTCTTTGTTTTTTTTTTTTATTTAATCAAGCAGTTGCTCATCAGTCATCACTCAAAATAGCCTACTATATAAAGGACATCATTATTATCAGTTGTATTGTTACAGTAGGAATTTATCTGAAAAAAATTAAGATTTTTTTAAAGGTTTAGGGGGAGCTACGACAGACAAACACAACCCTTACGAAAATTAACATTTTAATATTTAACTATAAATCCAGAGAAAATGGTTACTATTGTTTAAATGTGGTAACCAAAAATGTAAAATTATTTTACAATTGTATTTATTTAAAAATAAATACAAATCCATTTGCAAAAAAACAAAACAAGATTATTTTACTTTTATATAGGCTAATAAAAGCAAGGTTAATTTTTGTAAGGGAAAAACATGACTCGTGTACAGTATTAGGATTTTTCTATAAAGATATTCTAGTATTGTAGAGTATTGTATTGTAAAGTATAGTTTTGTTCAATCTTGAGTATTAAAGTCATGAGAGAGATGGATAACAGGGCAAAATAAAGAGACTGAAGAGAAAAAAGGAAGTGAAGGTGCAGTTCAGGAGAGAACTTTTAATTATTTTGCATGTCCCCAAATTAAAGATTTAAACCTTTTTTTATGTCAGGTCCATACAAAAAATAGTTTTGTCCATGAATTTTTTTGTATGAGTTTGAATTTTCCAGTCTGATTTTTTTTCCCAGTCCGCCCCTCCTGTAAATTAATGGCAAAGACATGGTTTCATTTACTACACATAGGCCTACTGAAGCTCGCAGTGTTTTCAACCTCTGCTGTCTCAATATAGGAGTACACGAGCACATAAACATAATTTCTAGAACTGCTCTGTGTCACTTCATGTGCATTTTACTTATTTTGAGAAAACTATCATCATATACAAAAAGACAGCAGTTTAAAAAAACACCAATGTTTCAGGAGTTTATTACACAGAATACGTCACATGCTTATTAGATAACTGTATTTAAGTTGATGCATATGCTTTTATTTATTATTCTTTAATTTTCACAAATTTAGAAAAGTAATCAAAAAGTACTCAAAAGTAATTAGTTACATTACTTTAATAAAGTAATTGAAAAAGTTACACTACTATTACATTTTAAACAGGGTAACTTGTAATCTGTAACCTATTACATTTCCAAAGTAACCTTCCCAACACTGATTATCCCCATGATGTTTTCACGTTGCACATGAATCTGGAGTCAGAGGTGAAGAGCTCCAGCACTTAGGCATGAGTTATGACACACAGAGAAGACAGAGTCTCTTTATCTCCTGTTTGATTTGGACATGTGAGCACACGTCTCTTCTCTGGGACGGATCTTCCTGTTGAGGTTTGACTCACGGTTCAGAGAGGTGAAACACTAGTGAAGGATCAACATCTGGTGCTGAACGCATGAGACACGGCTGTAGTAACACAAAAAAGTGCAAAATTACTAATTACTAAACATAGTATAACAGGATTTAATTTCTTACAATTTCAAGCAAATTACATGCAAAAGTCTTAATTCTGAAAGCAAACCAACAATCTGACTTCATTTAAACATCAAACACTCACTTTTCATGATTCAATTCATTTATTCTAAATTAAATGTTTTATGATATAGTAAGAATAATTTAAGAATAAAGTGAAGTATTATTGAGCATATTTACGGTCTTAATAAACTATTTCATGTGTGTGTGTGTGTGTCTGTGTATATACACACACACAAACACACAGTGCATGTATAATTATAATGCAAGTTGATATTCTGATCTTTTTCTTCCAAGCACATTTGACTAATTCCAAACCACATCAATCTAAATAACTACTATTCATTTAGTCTTTTAATCATTTATAAATGGTGTTTAATTGTCTATGAAGGATGTAAGTGGAAAACGCCTTATATTCTCATGTGCAGAATTATTTCAAGAAAAAACCTTCAGGAATCTGGCAACAAGTTTTGGGAGCTCATTTTCAGTCCATCTCCTATCCTGAAAAGTCTGTTTTGTGGAGATGGACTACAAATGACCTTCCAAAATTTACTGGCACATTCTTGAAGATACATTCTTGAACGAGTGATAGAAGAGGATGTGCTGCTGGTCCTTCAGGAGTCACTCTCTGTCTGTAAAAGCCTATTTCACAACACTTGTTATAACAGCATGTGATTGGGTTTCTCTCTGGGAACCTGACACCTTGTCTTCTGGAGACTCCAGGTGGGTTGCGGTTTTTAAAAACAGTGGAACTGGAAACTAAAGGGTTTCTGATGGTTTCAAACTTAATTCTTCACCTTAATTCTTAAGCATTTTTTCTTCTCCACCAGTTTTTTCTGAGCCTACTGACCCAATGAGCATTTTGCTCTCCAATGCTCATGCCTTAACTTTGCAATTTCCAGTATTGCATAAGTATTACATCCTTCTCATGACCATTTAATATTTGTTTTTTTACAAAAACCTTACAAGTATTACAATTGAATTAAACAGGAACATTTGAAGTAGAAAAACTGTAATAGGATATTCTTACACTAAAACAAACTCCAATAATCTTAGTTTAATAGACAACTTAGAAAAATCATGTTTTACGGTGAATTTGGCTTCTTGTTCAACCCATAATTAAAGTCAGTTTCTTCATCTAAGCACCCTTTGGTTTTGAAACATGAGCAGATTCTGCCATGAAATAACTTGAAGCGTGAACTAGTCCACTCTTGTTCTGCTGTGTACCAAGATTAACATGCTGTTCTCTTCCCATCAAACCTTTATCCAACCTTTCATCAAGCAGCATGATTTAACCCAAAAACCTTGAAGGATGTTCTGATGACAGTCAACCACTTTCATTAGGAACAGGGATTCAGCCGTGTGATTCGCCGCAAGCGTCACATGAAGTTATGAAACATTAAAACACTTTAAAGGAAATTGAAGGGATGTGCAGACAAGATGAAACAGCAATATGTTTGTTTAAAAGGACGAGATGTACCAGAACAAATAACAAAGACTCCCTGGTGGAACCTGCTCCCTCTGGACATTTCCAATCTCACAACTGCAGGATTTACGATCAGCCAGTTATCAGAGAAATTAGACATCATTGTTGGGGCCTGGAGACAAAAATTAATTATCAGAGAGAAAGTATCAACCCTGCAGTCTTCATCAGAGCAAACACAACAGCAAACAGCTGCTGAAATTATGACTTTAGTTCATATATAGGGCTATTTATTGCAGGAACTACATTATCTATGCAACAGTTCATGTTTACCCTAGCAACCGCATCCCAACATGCAAATAACCAATAGCAACACCCTGGCAACCACCCACAACAGTAGCCCCTTTCACACAGTTTCATTTTAACCTTTGTTGTTGTTGTTGATATATTATAAAGACAAATATAAATAATTGTGTATACATACATACACACACAGACACACAAACACAGGGTTTAACTTTCTCAACATGTCTTTAACTGCTTCTAGGTCATTTTTATCACAACGTTGCATTTAAAAAGACTTTCCCTGAGTTGTATTGCTGCATTTGTTGTGAATGGAGCAGAATTTCAGCAATGCTAGGTCAATATTAGATTAGTGTTATCTCAGGAGTCTTTCTCACACACAACACTACTCACTCTCACATGTTCATCTTTAGGATCCTCATGAAATAGTTACACAGTGCTGTTATTATGTGTTTCCTATTTAAAGAGGAAGTTTGCAGACTCGAGCTGGAGACTAATCATCCACTACCTACCACAATTGATTATTTTTGTAAAGGATCATAAATGAATGGTATCTTTACTCTGATTATGTGATGAGGATCTTCTGTTCCAGTCCAATTCATAATGCATCTGTGTGCGGATCACTTTTGTTTGTCTGTAAAAATCTATTTAACACAAAAACAATCACATTTCAATGCAACAATTGAACATTTTTAAATAATTTTTCAGTTTTCAATGTCATTCCAAGCCTGTGTGATTTTCTTTCTTCTGTGGAACATAAAGGTGACATCTGTACAAATATTGGGAACCAAGTACTTTTGGCACAAATGTCTCAAAATATCACCTTCTGTGTTTCACAGAAGACAGAAAGTCATATGGCTTTAAAGAAATAGTCCACACAAAAATGAAAATTGCCTGAAAATGTACTAACTCTCAGGCCATCCAAGAAGTAAATGAGTTTGTTTCTTCATCAGATTTGGAGGAATGTAGCAATATATCACTTGTTCACCAATGGATGCTCAGCAGTGAATGGGTGCCGTCAGAATGAGAGTCCAAACAGCTGATAAAAACATCACAATAACACACAAGTAATCCACATCACTCCAGATCATCAGTTAATGTCTGGAGAAGTGAAAAGCTGCATGTTTGTATGAAACAAATCCATCATTAAGATGTTTTTAACATCAAACGGTTGTTTCTGGCTAAAAAAAAACCATAATAACGCTTCCTCCAGTGAGAAAGTTGTCCCGTCTGAATCAGGAGAGAAATCTGCACAAACTAAACAAGCCAAAAACAATCCAAAACAGCTCTAAACAGATATGTGGCTGGATTTTGACTGGGAGATTAAACAGGGGATGAACTCGTTGACTTTTGTCAATGAATTTATTTTGTTTTGAATGTAACTAAATGTCTGTTTCTCCAGGTTTTTCTCCAACTTCCCATCGGCGAAGCAGTACTTCGATCAATTCCGTGACATGCATGATCCTGAGGAGATGAAGCAAAGCGTCCAGCTGAAGAAACACGCCCTGCGGGTCATGACCGCCCTCAACACGCTGGTGGAGAGCCTGCGCGACGCAGACAAACTCAACACCATCTTCCAGCAGATGGGCAGATCACACGCGCTCAAACACAAGGTGGACCCGCTTTACTTCAAAGTGAGTATGAGCAACTAACCCAAGTCTCTTCTGCACCCAGCCTGCACTTGATTGAGAAATGGAAAAATTAATGTAATTTTACAATTTATGTTTTCTCTATGCATGTATTTTCAAATGACCATTACTCCAGTCTTCAGTGTGACATGATCCTTCAGAAATCATTCTGATATGAAACATTTCTGTCGTGCGGCTTAAATTTTTGTAAAAACTGTGATATTCCATTTTTCTGGATTCTTTGATGAATAGAACGTTCAAAAATAGAAATCTTTTGTAAGATTATAAATGTCTTTACTGTCACTTGTGATGAATTTAATGCACCCTTGCTGAATAAAAGCATCCATGTCTTACTGCAGATTCTGGCTGGAGTGATTCTGGAGGTGCTGGTGGAGGCTTTCCCACAATGCTTCAGTGCAGCGTCGGTGCAGAGCGCCTGGTCTAAACTCCTGGGCGTCCTGTACTGGCAGATGAACAAAGTCTACGCTGAAGTCGGCTGGGACTCCATCAAAAACACTTCAGAGTGAAAGAGAATTAATGCAGAATTATAAGAATTGAAGCAAAGATTATGACAGTGATGTCAAGTATTGAATTCATTTCTAAGTGAAAGAAAAAGATGTAGCAGAAAATAAAGATTTGTTGTTAAATTGAGAAGATGTGCTCATACCAGAAGATGTTTTATAAATGTTAATAAACCCTACATGATATTTAATCTGGACTTCTCGATGTCAGGTCCCTAGAAACTGTTATTCAGCTCAGATCATAAACACACTTATCAATCATTGTAGAAATCACAAGCACTCTGCAGTCCATCTCCCATTCAATAATTACACATACTCCAGATAAACCATCAGCCCGTACACAAACACCACCTCCAGCAGATACAAAAATGTGCAAAAATGGAAGATTTGTGTGTCTTCTGGAGCCTCAGATAAATCTCCAAATCTCTGAAGCGGATGTTTTTGAAACAGATGAGTGCTTTCGTAGCAGTCTCTTCCCCTGCGTGCTGTGAGCCACTGTTCTGTGCTACTGAAGCAGCTAAACTCATCTCTTTTTGTACTTATTCAAATGTTTTGTACGTGTAAAAAAATGACTGATTCAGAAATAAACACTCTGCAACATTAAGAGTCTTGCACTTTTTCATAGACATTAATACTATACATATATTCAGATTTTTTGGGGTTATTTGTTTTTGAAAGACGTCTCTTCTGCTCACCTGTGAAATATTATAATTTAAAACAACTCTTTTCTATGTTAATATACGGTAAACTGTAATGTATCCCTGTGATGCACAGCTGTATTTTCAGCATCATTACTCCAGTCTTCACAGTCACATGATCTTCAGAAATCATTCTGATATAAAAACAACATTTTTGATTATCATCAATGTTAGTAACAGTTGTGCTGTAATGTCAATGTTAGTAATGTATTATGCTTTCACGGGAATAACAGTACATGTAGTAAACATGGTATTTAGACTGACACAATGGTTATCATGTTACAGTTATGGAAGCAAACACTGTTTACTGTGAGCTGAACGTGATTAAATCTCTATTAAATCGGTCGTTTTATCAGTGGGTTCACGTGCAGTCTGTCTGTGTGTGATAATCTACGGCGAGCCAGAGATATTCAGCCTCTAACCTGATCAAACTTTACAAAGGCACTGAGAAAACTTCATTATTGTGGGCTGCGTGACATAAGATGAGTGTTGGAGAGAAAGATAAACCAAGAATGGAGTGTATGAATGGAACTCAGCTGGAGAAATGTGATTATCAAAGCTCTGCGTGTGTGTGTGTGTGTGTGTGTGTGTTTACACAGATGTTGAAGCGGCCTGCAGCATCAGACAGATCTGACCACACATCGCTTACAGACTCGATCGGAAACAGACCTGCACTTCAGACACGCCACATTCTCTCCACGTTTTACCACCACATGGATTTTCAATAGAAGACCAGCTCCTAGTTTTGTCATTTTTAACTAAAACTATCAAAATATATTTTTTGGTTTTGAAATAAAGCTGAAACAAAAATGAGAAATGTTGCTTTGGCGTCAAACTGAAATAAAGCAAGCTGAAGTTGAAGAGGTAAAATGACTAAAATTAAAACTAAAAGAATGTTGCTAGAGTGTTTTGGAGTGCCAGGGGGTTGCTAGGGGGTTGCTAGGAGGATGCAATGATATTTTACTACAAATAGAAAAATGACTACGCATCCCCTAGCAACCAACTGGACCAATAGCAACCTAAATAGCTCAGAATCAAATGTGACCCTGGAGCACAAAACAAGTCTTGAGTCTCTGGGGTATATTTGTAGCTATAGCCAAAAATAGATTGCATGGTTCAAAATTATTGATTTTTTTAATGCCAAAAAATCATTAGATCATGTTCCATGAAAATATTTTGTCAATTTCCTACTGTAAATATATTAAAACTTAAATTTTGATTAGTAATATGCATTGCTAAGAACTTCATTTGGACAACTTTCTCAGTATTTAGATTTTTTTGCACCCTCAGACTCCAGATTTCCAAATAGCTGTATCTTGACCAAATATTGTTCGATCATAACAAACCACACATCAATGGAAAGCAGTTTTCAGATGATGTATAAATTGCAATTTCTAAAAATTGACCCTTTAGTGGTCACAAATCATTTGATGATAAATGTTTGATGTTTAATGTTCAGCGAAAGTCTCCAGTTGCACAAGAGAAGCAGTTGAGATATCACCGAGATCTCGTTTGTGATTTTCTCTCTTACAGGGTCTGAAGGGGCTCTGGTTTAAAGGTTAGTCAAAGTTCAGATGAAGGTTTGCAGCACAGCAGATAAATGACTGACACAGACGCACGTTCCTTATCAGTTGCAGCTTCACGAGAGTCACAGTGACTCATCATAATCACATCGCTGAAAACCAGATGTTTGATAAATGTGCAGTTCACTTTAACACACTCATCATCCCTGTTCCCATGAAATCAGTCGTGTAACACAATAAACATCAGCTGAATATCTGAGAACAACAGAGTGCTTCAATCCTAATCCTAATGTTGTGATTTGTTGCTTGTGGTTGCTACACATCTGCCAAGAAATTCAGTAGTGTCTGCATAGCTAAAGAAATATATATCAATTCTAGCAGCCAATGAAAACTCCCAAGCATCCTCCAACCATCCTAAAACACCTTATCAAACAATTAGCAACCCAAAACAACCTAGCGACATTCTTCAGAATAAATCCTAGAAAGCTCTCAGGACACTTAGAAACAGGTAGCACTGCACAGGCTGTTTTAGGGTATGTTTTCTGGACTGTGTCGAGTGTTTCGGCTCAGTTCTGATCAGGTGGACTGCTGTGTCAGCTCAGACCCCCCACACGACTCACGCTGACTGAGATTAGCACTAATCCAGCCACATAATCTGACTCACGTGCAGGTGAAAGAGGCTTGTGTTCGCAGAGTTTCACTGTACTACAGCAGTCATGTGCACCACAATCATGGTCCTGAGCACCATTGCTCTCCTGCTGCGCCGGATGTTCATCAATCGAGTCAAACCGTGAGTCCACAGCATTCTCTGTCAAATCTGAACACAATATGACATAGATTATGATGTAAAACTGTAAAAATGTGTTGTTGTTGTTGTTGTTGTTTAACAGAAGCCATTTCTACCTGAACTGATTCTACTGTCATACCTAATGTGTCAAATTGCATATAATTCTTTACATAATCTTCCATTAAACAGTTAATTTCATGCAACAATCTCCACTTCCCAATAATATCACTCTGTGTTTTTATACAAGTGAAATAATGTGATTCAAACTTTGTGGGCTGTAAAAAGAGATGATTAAAACAGAATGAATAGATTAAAAAATATTAACATTTATTTTAATATATGATTATATAATGTTCGTACTTATATGGTAATATATAAGTAATATTAATATTCAAATATTTATGTTAATTATTGAAAATTATTTATATATTAAAATAACTCATATTAACAATGTAACACATTTTTGCTATTTTAATATAATAATTCATAATTTTTATAATGATATTTTATCATATATAAAAATATTAATAATATAATTACGCTAGCTATGTATTTAAAGATATTACAACATTTAAATAAAAATAATATAATACAATAATATTATGTTATGTTATAATTTCTACACAGGCAGCAACTCAAGATTTGATTTACAAATAAATTCAACTAAACGTATGTTACTAAGAATACAGCACAGACACCATCCTGAATAACTTTTTTTATTTTTTTTGCATCAAGCTCAGTGCTTTCTGGGATTGCTTTCACTATGAAGAACACATGTGAAGCTGCTTTAGGCTTTGGCTACAGGAACAGATCTTATAAAGCAATGTAGCGTTGCTGCAAACGTTTAAGAGCAGTCTCCCCAGATCCTATGATAGGTTTTGAAGCGTGTACTGTATTTTTGAGAGTTATTGCAGGTTTATTTTTCTTTCCATATCCCCAGACAGCCAGATGTGAATGGGGCAAAGGAAAAGCCGCATGAGAACGATGCAACATCAAAAGAATACTGATAAGAGACATCACTCATCCATCTGAGATTGTGAGGATAAAAAGAAACTCAGTTCGGCCTGTGAGGATCTTCCCAGGGACATTTCACAAAGTAAATGGTCATCCTGAAATATTGAAGAGCACTGTCAGATTGAATACAAGACGGCACGAGGAAAAGGGTTTCGTGCGAATCCACTGGATGCCTCCATTCCCAAAACAGCGAGGATGGTTTGAACTGGACACAGGAGAAAAAATAACATATTTATCAGAGGACAGTGAAAAGAAAAGTGCTTTCAAGAGCTATGAACTAGCCTGCTCCATTTTAGAGCTGAAAGTGCTGTGAGCGGATGAACACGGATGCAGTGTCCTATAAATCATTCATACACAACAACCAGCCATCAGCTGCATGCAGGACTGGACCAGCAGAGCCCTTCATCATCATCATCATCATCATCATCCGGATATGTTATTAACTGACACAAGAGAAGGAAAGAGTGTGCTACTGAAAGGGATTTAAATGAGTAATAGTGGCTCGTCTGATGAGCTTCTCACTGGAGGAGGCAGTTTATTGCATGAAACATTGATGTCTTTACATGTCAGCTCTTTCTGTGGATGTGTGTGTGTGTGTGTGTGTGTGTGTTTACCTCGCTTCACTGATCTCACAAACACACACACACACACACCCGCTCCATAGCACTCAGTTCTTCAGCTCAGCACACTCTAGTTTGTTGTAATGGCCAATCAAAATTAATTATTTCTCATAGTCTGTTTGATTAATTTCAACAATGAGATCAATTTAATATCTCAATAGTTTCTCTCAGCAATGACATTAAATGAAGATCAAACTTCATTTCTCCTTTTTTCTCCTGAAGCCCTCAGTAAGCCCATCTCCACCACACTAAAATAAATGCTTTGGTAAATCATAATTATGAGATAAAATGTCAAAATTATGAGATACTAAGCCATAATTAATGAGGCCAGAAGTCATAACTATGATTTTCAAAATTATGAGATTAAAATCTGAATTATGAAAATTCGAAATTACGAGATAAATCACAATTATGAGACAAAAATTCCTAATTATGAGATAGAAAGACAAGATTGAGATAAAAATCTCAAACTGACACTCAAAATTATGAGACAAAACCCTGACATTATGACAGTCACAATTATGAGATTAAAAGTTAAATGAAATACTAAGCCATTATTATGAGATAAAGTCAAAATGATGTCAGCGAAAATTATGAGGCAAAAACCTGAACCTATGCCAATCAAGATTCTGAGAGAAATCATAATTACAACATAAAAAGTATAATTATAAGAAGTCAAAATTATACCACACCCTTCTTAAATAGCAACTTAAGTGATAAGATACTTAAGCCATAATGAAACAAAAAGTCAAAACTGAAATAAAAAGTTACAATTATGGCATCAACATTCTGACATTTTTGTTTATAATGACTTCAGTGATGATCTCAATTTTTGTTTTACAAAACCTTTTCTTCTTATATGGTAGAAATAGGCTTCAATACTCACAATATCTCACAGAGATTCAGAAGATGATCTCAATAATGTCTCAAACTGCTCAGTTTTGCCACAACAACATTGTCTGCAATCAAAATTCAAAAATCTAAACAAGAAATATTTCTTATCAAATTATCTGAGCTGCACCACATAAATGGTCTCAACTCTGAGCGACATGGACTGTGAAAACACAAAGCACAATAAACAAATAATAAGTTTCCAGAAAACACACAGCTGCTCTTTGAACATGAGATTATTGCCTCATAATTCATGATTATTGTTCACTGAAGATCTAACCGGCTCAAACTGTCCTGAGAGAGGATCAGAAAACACAGCTGCACTTGCGAGGGAAACTCGAACCTCACCGTCCCGCTCCAAACGTCTGCTCTACATACAGTCACGCATTCAATCACAGGTGTCCAATAAGAGAAACAAGAAAGCCCAGATTTCACAGACGTATACACAGACTCACACGAGACACAGATAAAGTTTCAGTTGGCAGTTTGTTTAAGATCTCAAACCCGGAAACATCTTCTAAAGTTCATAAACACACCGATGGAGGTCCTACAGGAGATGACTGGGGCCTGGATGAAAACAGACACCTTTCTCCAAACGAGCCCCATTCTCCTAAACAATAAAGGCACAAAGAATGATTTAAAAAGCACTGTTAGAAATCTGATCAACCATTATTTCTAGTAATGGTAAAACTAATCATGCATGAAGAGTACCTTCTGTAAAGAATCAAGCTCAATCATTCAGATTACCAACATGCAATTATTAAACTAATATTGTTCTCTAAGAAGATAAACATTAAATTGAACTGCAAAACAACATTTGGTCCCAAACTTGAATTTTGCATATGCATTCTGTCATGTTTTAAGAGCTTGTGCTCTTTTGGTGGATTGTGGAAACTAGTTATCTTCCCATTGAAACCAAACGAACGTTTTGCTTTTAGAACAATAAAATGAGTCATGATCTAGGAAATATGAGTTTAATATGTTTCTCAAGAGTGATTTTAATGCTGTATTACACTGAATCGATATATATATGAGAAATGGTCACAACAGACTAAAAGAAAAACTTGAATAAACTAGTAATGTACAACATGATAGTTTGCTTTAACGGAAAAGCCCTAATTGGAACTGAACAGATTTGACATGTTTTCACATCAGTTTAGTATCTAATGTGATAAAGTCTATCAAACACAGCTAATTTTCTAATTCTCTCTCTCTTGGTGCAATAAAAACTAAATCTGAAACAAAAAGTTGGTTTATTGTCTGTAATAATCATCTAGAAATGTCGTGCAATAATTAATGTGCTGTATTATGAGTTTCAGTAAAATGAGCAACTGGAAAATGCACTGCAAGTTTTGTCAGTGAAAAACTTTAAATGTTTAAGTCCTGCTGATAACTGAACACACAAACCCATCGATTCAACACTTTCAGCTCCTTATAGAGTCAACACACTTCAAAAAATGCTCAGGATGTGCATTAAACATAACATTCTTTTAAACTAAATATACATGCAAGTTGATGCTTGGGAAAAACTGCTTTTCAAGTAAAGGTCAAGAAGAGAAAGAGAGCGACAGTCTCCATCTGCTGGATGCTCAGTCAGCTGGTTATACACCAGCTTACCACTTTACAGAAATATTCAAAAATATTACACAGATGTTTAAAAATTACACAATCATAGTACTCTCAACAATAATAACAAAATATAGTTCAATAATTAAATAATATGACTTTGAGTAGCAATTAATAATAATTTGTAAAAAAAAAAAAACATTTAAAATGAATGGAATGTTTAAAAAAATATCTGTAATATTTAACAAAAAATAAATCTTTTTTTCGGTTTTGGACCTTTGAACTGTAGAAAAAGACTAAAATAATCTGACTACTTACAGTTAATGTAAACTACATTTCCCACAATGCTCTAGAGATTATACAGTCATAAAGTTCAGTGTTTTTTGTTTAAGACCATAAAACCATATCAAAACTAATATTTTGAATTAAAAAACTAATCTAATTCAAAATATAATAATATCAGTGATAGTGAAATAACATTGCATCATACTACGAACTGTACTCAGCGAGTAAAATCAGCAGAGACCGAGCGATGAGGGATTCAGATGAAACCAGAGAAGCTTTCTCAGATCCTCCATTCCCTGAGGAATTAAAATATTATAGCACAGACAATATTTATATAAACCATTATGAATAAGACCTTATCCAAATTCATATATGCAAATATCTCTCTTAATCACAAAATGAAACTTATCTTCAGTGTGCGTTCTGTCATCAGTGTAAAAGTGAAAAAAAAAACACCAACAAACCAAAGAAATAGACAATAATGCTGCAAGGACAAACTGCAATGGAGAAGTTAAAACATTACATTTATTTGGGTGACAAAACACTGTCGAGTCAACAAGGTTGTGCACCATTATGTAACAAACTTAAATAATACAATTTATTGTACAGATAATCTCATACACAGAGGAGCTCCCTTTGATTTGATCAACAGTCAGTCACAACTTCTGCTCCAGCGTAAAAACAACAAGAAAAAAACATTCTTAAGGTAAACTTTTAACAAGTGTCATGAAGCAATAACACACAAGCACCCAAATTATTACATTTATCAGAGCTAACTCAGCCTTCAGAAACATGGTCCATGAGTAACACACACAGAAATACAAATCTGAATCACTGAGAGCAACATGAGGAAACCAGATTCACACTTCATAATGCTTTCTATCTAGATTAAACACACACAAATAAAAAAAATAAAAGCTAAAAAATATTTACAAGTACACAGGTTTCGCTTTACACAAAAAAAGAGCACTGTGTTTTAGCACTGAATGAGATGTAGTGTGTGCATCTAATAGTGTATATTATTCTCATATACAGTGTTCATATATGCATATACAAATTATAAATGAAATTAAACCAACTTGAAAAAATTAAGTTGAATTTTATATAACTTAGGAGAATGTTGAAATCCCTCATCTTTCTTTGATGAGTTGAAGTAATGTAAAAACATAAGTTGCCATGACTTACATATATTCTGCTTTATAAGGCATCCAATGAGGAATCACAGAACTGCAAGTTAGTGAAGCACAAAACGTCAGACCTTAAGTCTATGGACCGTGATATTAAAAGCATCGCTGCAAGTTCCCAAAACTTCAGTGTCTGTTCAGTCGCACTTAAAACTGTTTTTAAGTGTGACTTGAGTGTCCAAACACTTTGGCACCACTTCACATATTCATTACGTTTAAAACAAACCCACAAAAAAACAATTCTCTCAGCTTGACCTCTGAAGGGACTCAGTTTTTCTCGGAGTAAACAGTGTTGGTGAATCTGGCAGGATCTCGTTGGGTCATTGCAATGATTGCTGAAGCTCTGAATCAGGCTGCGTCTCTCTGTTTCTCTCGGCCTCCGGTTCTTCAGTCTCTCTCAGAGGACTCCGTTCACACATTTCTGCTGCGGTCTGGTTATGGTTTGATAGATCGTGTGAAGTTTCTGCCTCCTTTCTCTGTTTTCAGGATGAGACACACGAGTTAAAACATATCTGCAAAAAATATGCTTATAGATGAAATTGCAGATGTTTGACTGTGACAGGTCTCAGTTCTTTTAGCATTACAGATTCATTCAAATAGAGATGAAAATGAACAAAACATACTGTGTGAGGTTGAAACACACATTTCAAAGATTACTACTATTATGCAGATTTCCGTCAACATTGGTGCACCATTCAGTTTGATTATCTCTGATCTAATAAGACTTGACTGACCCACAGATAGTTAGGGTTATTTATCTGGATATCACACAAATAGTTCACCCAACAATGAGCATTCTGTTATTATTTACAGGTTTTTCATGATATTTGGTATCCGAATGTGGACCCTGTTTACTTTGTGTGAAAACAAAAATACAAGTCATATAGGCTGCTTGCCCTGAAGAACCTAGAAGTCCGGCCGCATCATAATAATGTCATCTATAATGCAGGTTTACTTACAAATCTCAAATTCATTCAATGTTATATATGATCTGTTGGCTGTACTGTAAATCCCATATCAATCAGTATCAAATACATATCAAATCTCATATCAAACTTTAAATATATAATACTAACCTGGAAACGCTGCTGAAGCTTTTTAATGCCTGTGTGAAGAACAGTGGAAAACATATTCAGTGACTCAATGTGAAATTGATCAGTCTCGGCTGAAGCACAGCTTTGTTCAGATCACTAGATTGCATAATGACTGATTTCTGGATTTAGAAAAGACCGTGCTATAAGATCATCTACTCCTTCAAAAAAGCTGAAGTGTTTCACTTGTGCACCTCTAGAAACAACAAAGCAGAATTTACTTGTACGTGTTGTTTCTCATTGCTTGAAGTCTATAAAACGATAGATTTACAACAAATCAAGACAAACATACAGAGACTGAACATCAGCCCAGTGATGGTTTATAAAGATAGATAAGTCTAGTTCATACTCACAAGGTTCGAAAATGATTAACAGCAGCACAGAAGAGACAAAGAGGCATTCGGAGGAAAAGACAACTTTTCTCAGATCCTCCATCGCACGCTCACCATTAACTGAGGATTCAAGATGATACAGTGAGGGCAAGTTTGATCACTCTAAACCACACAAACTCCTCTGTTTGTAAAGTGTGCTTGTTCTGTGATAACTCTACATTCACTTTAACATTTCACATATTCTAGAGAAAGACTCAGAGACCCCTGAAACAAAAATCAGGTGTTAATACCCTGACACCAATGTTTTGCAATAAGCCCACATCACATTAACATGATGTGACATCAGTCTTATAAAATGTGTAGATGGCAACATAATGTAATTGTAAAAGATCTGTGCATGACATTGTGCAAAAGAAGCAAATAGTGTAATATGATTTGTAAGTAATCATTTGTTAAGTGCTTATGAAGTTATTGTAACATGGAGTGTTTATAAGAAAGTGTCCGGTGCATTTAGAGAAAAGAAGAGTGTGTTTTGTTTATACTGTTATCACACACCTTGATTCACATTAAACTGATTGACTTCCTCTCAGTGTTCAGCGTGATGCTAAAAGGTTGAGTGTTAACTTACCTACTTTCATGATCAGTTCTGTCATCAGTGCAACAGAGTTCACTAGAACAACACCGACGGATCCGATAAGGTAGACAACGCGTCTAAAAGGAAGATCTGGAAGGCATGTAAAAATGTAAACAAATAAAACGAGTAGTAAAAGTAAAAGTTTGCAATAATAATAAAAAAATTTAAATAAAGACAATTTAAATATACTTGCAGTGAATGGGTGCCGTCCAAACAGCTGATAAAAACATCACAATAATGCACAAGTAATCCACATCACTCCAGTCTTGTGAAGTGAAAAGCTGCATGAACCATTAAGATTGGCAAGAAACAATGGTTTAAAGTTAAAAACATCTTAAATAAATTTGCTTACATCTTTTCACTTAAAGGTACAGGTTGTAAGAACTGCCACTAGAGGGCGCACTACCAAAACAATAACAACCGCGTGGTTTGATGACGCTAAGGAGCGTGGAATGATGGGATTTGTTGTCTTCTACCCAACCACTGATGGCCATCAATCAGACGGAAAGATAAATCATGGATTTAACGGATGAGGTAAAGTTTTATAAATGTTGTGTTTGATGTCATGATTTTCAAACGCGAGATCAACGATTTGTGCGAGTAGATTAGATACAAAGTCAATGCAAAGACGTGATGCCTCGCATTTGGCGTGTATGCCCCATAATACTAATCTTGTTGATTGTTATGATAGCATACGTTTTCTGTAAAGATACGAGTCAAAACAACTCACCTGTCGAGTAAAACACAAGCGAGATCAGCATCTCTTTCTAGTTGAAGTTTGTCGCGAAGCTCTCTCCATCTAGAAAATGCAACACTGATATTGATCCTCGCTCTTTCTCTCCTCTTGTCCCAAACTCTTCTTGGGTCGTTTGGTTGACCCGTACGCTTACGTTTACGGGAGCTGTCCTTGTCGACAGAACCAGCGGCAGATGGTAAACAGTAATTATGTTCCATAAATAAGTAACACAATCCAACATAAAACGTGCAAGAAGTAAATAAGGAACTGCTTGAAGCAAGCTAGTGGTTTGCTGGACGCTAGACACTACTTCCGCATTTGTCCACGACACTGTTGTCATGTGGTTTCTACGTCAGTAAAGGTGGTAACAAAGGGTAACTAGCGTCATTGACAGGCCACTGGGGAAGTCGTGGCCTGGTGGTTAGAGAATCGGACTCCCAATCGAAGGGTTGTGGGTTCGAGTCCCGGGCCGGCAGGAATTGTGGGTGGGGGGAGTGCATGTACAGTTCTCTCACCACCCTCAATACCACGACTGAGGTGCCCTTGAGCAAGGCACCTAACCCCCAACTGCTCCCCGGGCGCCGCAGCATAAATGGCTGCCCACTGCTCCGGGTGTGTGCTCACAGTGTGTGTGTGTGTTCACTGCTCTGTGTGTGTGCATTTCGGATGGGTTAAATGCAGAGCACAAATTCTGAGTATGGGTCACCATACTTGGCCGAATGTCACTTCACTTCACTTCACTTCACTTTCACTGCCCCGTGTCACTGTTTAGTAGTGGTGGAAATTATGATTCTTTCAAGAGATTTGTTCGTTTTCAGTTCGTTCACCAAAATGATTCGTTCAGTGACCATTTCTTCGTATTTCACAATATATGCCAGCAGGTGGCAAAAAAGAGTGTATTATGCGTTATGTCTTAAGTCAACGAATGTATTCACTTGTTAAAAAAACTGATTTGAATTCAAATGTGTGCATAATCGCATTCATTATATAAAGTCTATTTAAGTTGTTCAGATGAACAAAGCATGAGGTTTTCTTGCATAATTAGCATTTTAATTGTTTGGTCAGACAGTTCATATATTGGCCTTTATATTCACATTCATAAATCGGGGATTAAACGTGGAGTTATGTTCTGTACGCTAAATATGAAAACAAGCGTATGTGCACAGTACATATAACTGCACTTTGCATTTTGCTAAATGGCCAACTAACCCGGCTTACTCTCATTAATTTTGTTCACGAACGAGATAAGCTATGTACCAGTTCATTTCATTCACGAACGACATGTATCCGTTCATTCAACTCATTCACAAACGACATGGGTACCAGTTCAGTCATTTCGTTCACAAACAATATCTCTAGATCTCGTTCAGACTCATATGAAACTGTTCAGTGAAGGGCGTATTCGTTCACTACATTCAACAAATCACATGCTTCGTCACATGTCATACTCGAAGGCTATTGGCTCGAGGTTGAGTAACTCTTTGACAGCATGAAATAGTTCACAGATACCCGGTTCACCAAGCTGCGCATGCGCTCCACTGCTGTGGAGGGAGGAACTTCAGTGAACGAGAAATACGAGTCAGTGGACTCCGTGAACGAGAACGATTCGTCCACCTAAAAGATTCGTTCAAAAAGAACGATTCGTTCACGAACGACAGATCACTACTCTTTAGAACGGGAATTTTCTCATGATTTACAAGTAGTTGAAAACATTAGAGATGAAAATATATTACACTAGCCTAGTGGTTTTTGGATATTTTAATGCAAATATCTTACAAATTGTACCTTTAACAAATCATTAAGTGATAGAGTGGAGTGATGTGGATTAATTGTGGATTATTGTGATGTTTTTATCAGCTGTTTGGACTCATTCTGATGGCACCCATTCACTGCAGAGGATCCATTGGTGAGCAAGTGATGCAATGCAACATTTCTCCAAATCTGATGAAGAAACAAACTCATCTACGTCTTGGATGCATGTAATTAACGTTTTAATGCATTTACCAAATTTGAATGAGTTTGAACCTAAAGCAAGATCTGCTTGAGGAAATTCTTGGCAGGGAACTGACTGACCAGGGTCAAACCAGCATTTAAGAAAAGCTTAAATGAACCAGACTCTCAATGCAAGATGAAACCATCTTGGAGAAGAAAAAAGAAATCTCACAAAAGATTATTAAAAGTTGATCAATACTGTACCCAGGTCTTCAAACGAGTGCTTCAGGACAACGATTCCCCAGAGACCTTGAAGAAAAGCAGCTACGCAGACCCATCCAACACAATCTGCAATTAGATCAATATTTGAGGAATAAATGAACACTTCACTTGATTTGTGCGTTTTTATGTAATTGTGCCCATTATTGTACCTTTCTCTTTTTCCAGCGCTATGAGGTAAGAATAGACCATTATGCCATTTACTGCTATCATGAAACTTAACCACGCTGCCCTCCTGACTCCTGAGGGTAAACCTGAAAATGATGTACGTGTAAGAATGTTTATTTATCAGTAAAATTCATATATTTAAAACTGTATAAAAAAAAAGGAAATAAAGCTGCAGAACAAGTTGGAACACATTATTTGTTTTCTTATTCAACAGTAAGTAATTTAAAATCAAAGATAGTTATTCAAGACAGTTTCATTGATTTAGCCCATCTATGAGAGTAATTCATCAAATACTCACACTGCAGTTTTTCCACACATGCTTTGTTCCAATCATATCTTGTCAAAGTTAAGAACAGCGGAAAAACTCCAAGAACAAAAAGTGCTGTGTATAGAGAGAGAAAGATTTAGTAGGCTAGTTTGTGTTCAGGTGTATAGACTTATTATCTTTGATAAACCTTTATTTTCCAGGAAAAACATTATATATATATTTTTTTTCTACACACAAATGTCTCTATACATGTCTCAACTTTTTACCTCGTCTGGCAGCTCCAAAAGCGTAGAAGA
Source organism: Carassius carassius (assembly GCF_963082965.1). Lineage (NCBI taxonomy): Eukaryota > Metazoa > Chordata > Actinopteri > Cypriniformes > Cyprinidae > Carassius > Carassius carassius. The sequence continues at coordinate 32,803,114 of NC_081763.1, forward strand.
GGAAGATGAGTTGTAATGGAGGCAGAACATCATGACCAATATCAGACACCAGGTCTAACACAACATGTATACGGACGTCTTTATATTTGATGAGTTCTGCCAATACTAGATCAAAGAAAAATAAATGTTTTTATACCAAATTATCACAACTGGACTGAATTATATTACGTTAGCATTCAAATATCTTTGATATTGTGTGATCTTTGAAGCATACTTAGGATTTACATGTTTTTATCCATGTAAATAATGCTGAGATTTCTCTAAGAAATTTGTAAATAAAATGATTAGATTAACACTGCCTGATGAGCTGATGAAAACAATTTGAGATCATTTGCTTCTGCAGCATGGTTATGGCTAAAAACGACACAGAAATACTTACAGAAAACGATATTGACGATGCATATCAGAATCATTATCCCAAAGAGGATTGTTATCAGGACTCTGTCAGATTCTTCATAACTCAGACTTTTCTCCCAAAAAGATTTAAAAAGAACTGGGACAAAGGAAGAAATATGCAATCATCAACAATTACATTATAGTATTTTTTTAGACAAGGTTACACAAATGCTGCTGATTGAGCTTAACATTTACTGAATCCAAAATACTTCATCAGTATCCTATCAGTTGACTTGATATGGTCGAATATTCAAATTTGTCTACCTGAATGAACAACATTTGTAAAGAGGGAATATTGTAGATGAATTATGCAGTGCACAACTGTTTCACGACTGCCTGTAAAACAGAAAAAGTTAAATTAACTCAAAAAAACTACAAAATGTATAATCTAATTAAAACAAAGAAATAAACAAAAACACGTGAAATGGAAGTGATCCTTTCAAAAGTCAATTTAAGATTTTTTTTTTTTGAAAGAAGTTTGTTATTGCTCACCAAGGCTGCATTTACTTGATCAAAAATACAGTAAAAACAGTAATAGTGAAATATTACAACTTAAAATAATTGTTTTCTATGTGAATATATGTTAGATGCAATTTATTCCTGTGATTAAAACAAATATAGTTAATCAAAGTGAACGAACCTGGGAAATGTTTTGAATGTGGAGCTGTCCATAAGAGAAGAAGAGGCCTCAGAAAATAATGAGCACAGCAGGCAACAGTCTCACTCAGAAACCCTGGGGATCGGGGAAACAATCAGCGGTGTTAATAACAGATGATATCCCAAGGAATAAAGTGATTTTCATTCTACAAATTTATCAATTCATCCATTTTATAATTTAAAATGAAGCTAAATTCATATAAGAAGAGGTTTTTCAAAGAAAAAGTTATAGTTTCTTCAACTGGTATAATGCTAGATACATAATTAATACAGGAAATACTCACCTTCAATAACACCCCAGAACAAAAAGGCAAAAAACATAAAAAGGTTTGGTACGGTGACTACAGACATCTGAAGAAACAGGGCTTTACCTAGAGAGAAATTAATTTCAGTCAGATATGTTATTTAAATAATTATTTAGCATATATAATTTGGACTGAAAATGTCCACTTGTTTAAACTCATGAACCTAAAACAATAACAATAAAAGTATCTTGGATGGGTGAGGTGTCCAAGTCACAACATCTACCTACTGGGGTGCCTCAGGGTCAGTTCTTGGACCAATTCTCTTCTCTGTCTACATGGCATCATTAGGTTCTGTCATTCAGAAACATGGCTTTTCATACCACTGCTATGCTGATGACACTCAACTCTACTTCTCATTCCATCCTGATGATCCGACGGTAGCTATTCGCATCTCAGCTTGTCTAACAGACATTTCTTCCTGGATGATGGACCATCACTTTCAACTCAACCTTGCCAAGACAGAACTGCTTGAGGTTCCAGCAAACCCATCGTTTCATCACAATTTCACCATCAAGTTAGGCACATCAACCATAACTCCTTCAAAAACAGCTAGAAGCCTTGGAGTTATGATTGATCAGCTGACTTTCTCAGACCACATTGCTAAAACTGTCCGATCCTGCAGATTTGCTTTATTAAACATAAAGAAGATCAAGCCCTTTCTTTCGGATCATGCAGCACAACTCCTTGTTCAAGCTCTTGTTCTGTCCAGGCTGGACTATTGCAATGCCCTCTTGGCAGGTCTTCCAGCCAATTCTATCAAACCTTTACAATTAATCCAGAACGAGGCAGCAAGATTAATTTTTAATGAGCCAAAAAGAATACACGTCACACCTCTGTTTATCAATTTGCACTGGCTTCCAATAGCTGCTCGCATAAAATTCAAGGCATTGATGTTTGCCTACAAAACTACCACTGGCTCTGCACCCATTTACCTAAATTTGTTACTTCAGACTTATGTGCCCTCTAGAAGCTTGTGTTCTGCAAGTCAACGTCGCTTGATTGTGCCATCCCAAAGAAGCACAGTCACTTTTACGGCCTTTTAAATTAAATGTTCCCTCCTGGTGGAATGACCTCCCCAACTCAATCCGAGCAGCTGAGTCCTTAGCCATCTTCAAGAATCGGCTGAAAACACATCTCTTCCATCTTTATTTGACCCTCTAACTTTAACACTCACTATTCTAATTCTATTCTTAAAAAAATCTAACTACCTTTCTAATCTTTTTGTATTCTATTTTTTCATTTATTATGCAGTTTTATGTGTGTGTGTGTGTGTGTATGTGTAAAGACCTCTAACACTAGCTTGCTCTATTCTTTTTTATTCTGTTTTCTTTTTATTTATTATATTATTTAAAATCCCATGCTACGTGTACTGTGTTAAACTAACTGAGACTTGTTATAGCACTTATATATATCTTTGCTCTTTTTGTTGTTTTTGATTACTTCCACTGTCCTCATCTGTAAGTCGCTTTGGATAAAAGCGTCTGCTAAATGTAAAAATAAAAGAACCTACTAACAAATAAAGAAATAAGAATAGTTTGTATGCAAACATACTTGTGTTTGATGATCTGTGTTTTAGACACCACAGAACAGACGGCAGCAGAGCAGATCCAGATGCAGCAATACAGAGAAACAACACAATTGTGTGTAAAACTGAGAAACCTGTGAAAAACAGACATTAAATTGTTTTACTTAAAGGAAACTCATTGCCCATCATTCTCTGTATATTTAATAACAATGCATGTAGATTATACATTAAAACTGAAGTATCAACACAATTTTGTGCTTATACAGTGAGAACAGTGTGGTGCTAAAATGCTATGGTGAGATGTTGAGCAACAGCCAACCAACTATTAAATGCCTGCATTACTTGTCTCATGAAATATTCATAAGCATTGTACAGTCTGAGAATGAGCAAAAGCCAAAAGAAAAGTTATTTAAGAAGCAGAATCAAACATCTTTAATACTTCTTGAGTTACAGGCATACAAACTGGAAAAATTACATGCAAAGTCACCGCATACAATGCAAAAAAGATGGCTAAAGACAGCAGAGTTTAGGCCGACCAATCTCTGTCAAATCTTTTTAAAGTTCTAAGGTTGAATTGTCATTTTGATCACACTCTAAAAAACAATGGATTAGTCAGTAAATGTAATAGTAATATCACTGACGTGTTTGATTTGACACATAATTTCTCACTATATGTTTAATAACCAGTGAACTCTTTAAAGCAGTGGTTCCCAACCTCGTTGGAGACATGGAAAACCTGCAGTGTTGGGGGGCCTCCAGGAACGTGGTTGGGAACCACTGCTTAAAAGCATTAAACAGACCAGAATTGGAAAATAGTTGTAGAAGTTGTAAAAGCCTTTTTAAGTACATGCACAACATCATTTGCATGTCATCTAAAATCCAGCAAATTGATTATGTGACGCATGTGCATCAAAAATTAAGCCAATACATATGCTTGATTCAAATAAAATTGAGCATGCAAATTACATCTTCATTTAACTAAATTTGTTTAGTTTCATATATCAGTGTAAGGTTGTTGTTTTGTTTTGTTTTTTGCTCACCCAGTTGCTCCAGTACTGCAGTTGCATTGGCTGAAAAATTTCCAGCAAACACTTGACAGATGTAAACTCCTTTATCCTCAGTCCTGACACTCTTCAGTCTGAGAGAGAAGTTTCCTTTGGGGATTTCAGCAGTGAAGAACTCAGCTCTGCGTCTGTATCTCTCATCTGATGGAATTACTTTATTCTTTTCAAAAACCAGAACCTGGATGTTTTCATTTTTATCTGTTTTCCTCCATGAAACCTCATCAATCTCTTCAGGTGGGATATGAGAGTCTACAGAGCAGTTCAGAGTGACGTCCTCACCCACAAACGCAGATACAGGATGATGGGTACCTGATACCATCAGATGCTCTGAGAGAATACACAAAATATCAAATCATACAATTTAAAGTGAAATTAATTTATAAATGTTGGCCAGAACTCAAAAGATTTTCACTCACCAACTGACTTAATCTGAACCAGGGTTTCTTCAGATTCCTGATCGGTGTAAACCTTACATCTGTAGAAACCCTTATCTTCAGCTCTCACATTGTCCAGGCGGAGGGAGAAGTTTCCATGTTTGATTTTATCAGAGAAGAAATGAGCTCTATCATGATAATCCTGATACTGGGCATCTGGCCGACTCTCATAATCTTGGAACACATGCACTAAAGTATGGGCATCGGTTCTTATCCAAATCACTTTCAGTCCTTTCAAAGGTAAGGGTTCATCAACAAAACAGGGCAAAACCACCGAAGATCCCAGAGGAACAACCAGAGGACCAGAAGGACCTTTCACTAAGAACCCTAAAAAAAAAACGAGAACATTCAGGAAAGAGAAAGATGAAGGAAAGGTTACTTTTGACGTCTCCTATTCTTTTGATATATTCCGCTTTCAGTATTTGGTATAGGTTACATATACAGAGACCTACCTGTTTTGTAAAAAAAAAAAAAAAAAAAAAAAAAAAAAAGGAACAAGAAGAAGAGGAAAAAACATGTTTTAGTACAAGTATGCATACAGCTATGTATTACGTAAATGGATGACGTTACGATACTTACCTTCACAGATCATAAATAGTGCTGCCACGCACATGTATGTATGTAAGTGCATGTTGAAATACAAAAACACTCTGCTGTAACTGAAAAACAAAGTTGTTTTTAGACCTTATGTGGAAAAAGTAGCCACTCGTAAAGTTATCTCTACTTTCACTTTCTGTTAAAAAAAAACTTCCGGGGTCATGGATCATCCGGGGATCATGTTACCGTAGCATGTAACGCGTGCACGCAAATATGTCCACCTGGATTTCCAGCACGATGATGTTAAACGGCGACAGATTCGTCACATGCAATATTACACAGATCATTGATTAAAAACGTGTTTCACCAGTTGTATTTGGTATGCATAATAAAACGCTTTGATTTCGCGGTGTACGTTCCAGCGTATTTCACGCAATTTTAAGGAAGTTTAACATGCTCCCATGTCGCACTCACTGGCGGCTCGTGGGTTTTACTGTAAAATAGAGGAGGCACACTTGGTCTGGGATCCCTGCCGATTATTATTATTATTATTATTTGCTTAACCACTTTAAAATGACCTTTAACCCTCTATGGTACGCATTATGTTCTATATGACATTTGCCAAGTATGGTAACCCATACTCAGAATTGGTGCTCTGGATTTAACCCATCCAAGTGCACACACAGCAGTGAGAAGTGAACACACACCGGGGAGCAACTGGGGGTTCAGTGCCTTGCTCAAGGGCACTTCAGCCATGGGTATTTAGGGTGGAAGAGAGCACTGTTCATTCACTCACCTCCACCGACAACTCCTGCCAGCACCGAGACTCAAACCTGTGACCTTCGGGTAACTAGTCCAAGTCTGTAACCATAAGGCCACAGCTTGGCCTCAGTGTGGGTTTTCCCAGTCCATCCATGTGCACCCATCTCAATCCAACTCATGTCAAGTTTCATGACATCCCATGAAACTGCAAAAAGCAGTTCCTTTCAGCTGTGATGTGAAGGTCCAAGTCACATTTGCTGCACTTCATGCGGACGATCCCCCTGCAGTCAGGGTATTTGCACTTCCTTTTCTTCTCCATGACAGGCCAACTCTGCACTTCTCCTATTGCCCTTTCCATAAAATATAGCTTTATTCATTTTCTGAAAAGAAAACATAATTTTGTTATTTATACATAAATACAACTATACTACAATAAACACTTAAAAATCATTAAATAACTGTGATAATTGTATTCATGCTACTATCTATAACATTACTGTAATTCCACTGTGGCACAGTGTTGCCATATGGCTACGCACCTATTTTTCCATAGTGGTACAGAGTTGCCATATGGCAACCTTGATATTTTCTTAATTTACAGTACAAATATGTTAGACAAAATTAATTTGTGAATGAAAATATCTAATTTACTTACCAAAGATGTTGCAAAAAAATCCCCCTTGAGAAAAGATGTTTAGAAATTAGGTTAATAGAGCAATTTCTGGAGCACTTCATCAGGTGTCTTCTGTGTCAGGGTGACAGTGGAAAAGTTTTGGGAGGACATTCAGTTGTCATGTGACTTAAAAACAGCACATCGTTGGCTACCTTAATGCCGACCCTTTTAATTCCCATAATGTGATGTATCGTAGTTTTTTCAGAATAACAAATAAATGGGTATAAATTAATTGTTGCCATATGGCAACTCCATACCATAGAGGGTTAATGTAAAGAAAACGACGTACAAGAAGATAATATAGCACTTACCTGGCACTTGAAGCAAACATCCCATCCCTTCTTAAAAGTCAGTGTTAAAAGAGAGCTGCCTGCTGTGCTATTTCTATAAAACTTTATACTGCTGTTCATAATGTATATATACTCCTACATTGCTCTGTTCATAATGTATATATATAATCCTACATTGCATTCCTATTAATGTTCTGTATATACTCTGCTCAATATTGTAACTCCACTGTACATTCTGTATATCATAGCTTCACTAACTCTGTACTTATGTACTTCTGGTTAGATGCTAACTGCATTTCATTAGCTCTGTACTTGTACTCTGCATTTTGACAAAAAAAGTTTAATCCAATCTATTTTAATTAATACAATTGATGTGGCCTATCTAGCTTTTTGCACGTTCTCCCTTTATTTTTAATTTTTGTATATATACTGTTTGAATGACAGCTTGGTAAATCTGCTGGCGATCAAATATTCAATATCGCTACTCGTCATACGTACTTGGTACATTATCAGCACAGTGGGAGACGTTCAAAACTACGTCATTTACATCTCTATTATGATTGGTTGATACCAGAAGGGAAGGCTAGCCTCTTTTACAAGGTTTCTTTTCTCAACACTCCTCAGCGCTGAAAGTAAACACTCGATGCTGATTTTTTTTTTACCAACTGTAAAAACACTCAAAATCCTGCATTGAAAATGTTAATAAGGTATAAACATGTAAGTATATAATCAGGAAAATTAGTTTAAAAGTTTAAAAGTGAATTGGGACTAAAATACTATTATTTATAATATCATTCGATTATTTTTCCTATAGCGTCAATGCACATCAGCAGCTAACCAGGAACACCAACAATCTCAGACACCTTAGTTGTAATGATGAGCCAGAGACGTTCGGATCCAAATGCAGCGCTTTATTAAAGAATGGTCAAACAGGCAGAAATCAGGAATGGCGTCAGGTGTGTCAGGGATAACCAGAGTCGAAACCAGAAACAAGCAGAGATCGGGGCAGGCAGCAGAGAATCAGAGTCGGAGTAATCAGTCCAAAGATCAAACACGGGAATGACAAACAGGGAGAAACGCTCAGAAATGTTAGACAGGCTAAACAAGACTTCACAGTGAGTGAGAGTGAGTGTGCTGCTTTTATGTGTGTGTGTAAATGAGGTGCAGGTGTGGCAAGGAAATTGGCTGATGAATGAGATGCAGGTATGGCAGGGTGATTGTGATGCAGTGACTCATGGGTAATGTAGTTCGGGTGTGGTGCAACAGTATGAGAGGTGCTAGTGTCCAAGTGACATCTGGTGGTTAATGGCTGGAATGGTCCTGAGTGGAGTGCCCTCTACTGAAGCTCATGGGCACTCCATCTAATAATCGTGACATTAGTCCACGCATCATTTTTATTTATTTATGTCCCTGTACGTAAACATTTAAATAAATCCACTAAAAACAAATAATTTAGGAAAATATAATTAAGTTCTTATCAGATGAACTCTGATCATTTCTATTTGGGTGAAACATTACACTGAACAGATGAATTTATATTACATACAACTAAAACGAATTAGAAAACACCTTCATTTAGTCAAAACACTGATGAACAGCAACATATTTCACTATATATATATATATATATATATAAATAATCATTTGAACAACATTATTTGATTCAAAACTACTGTGCAAACGGATTAAGAAAAACTAGCCGCTGTCGGAGAGATATGCATGTTTGTGATTCTACTTCATTACTGGTGAAGCTGCACTATACAGGATTATGGTATATACACTTGTGAATTAAAAATGAGGACAAATATAGATTTACATGTAATGACAATGTAAATATTTCAATTATGTATATATAGGGCTTCATTACAAACACACCAGTTGCATTTAAGCAACTAACAGCTGACAAATTTGTCATGATCTACCATTGCAACAACTCAAATGAAAAATTATTGGCATGGATCATATTTAAGGGTTTCTTCCAAGTCAGACTTTCTTTGGCCCCATTTATGAGTGATATAACTCGTATGTTTTTTTTAAATGTATCTGACAAATCTGTAGTGTACTGGTTTAGTTTCTCTAAATATGAATGTTAAGACACACCGTAATAGTAGAGAGCTGCATAAACCACTAAAATCATTAGGAAGCCCTAGAATACATGAACTTCCTTTTGAGGTAATGCTTAGCCGTTATTGCCTCAAGAGCAACCATTTCCCTAAACAGACAATGTCCCAACTAATGGTTTCTGCTCATTTCTCGAACAGGACAGACTTCCTGTAGAAGGAGCTGTACTTCCTGAACACACTGAAGAAAACCTCCTACAACTCAGTCTTCAACATGAACACAGAGAGACAGGAATCATTTTATATGTTTTATTTAATAAACATTGTAAAAGACATTTGGTCTGACGTCAATCTCCAGCATTCGTCACGGTCACCATGGAGCGCTTCTGCAAAACGAGAGTCACTAGTGTTAAATATATTTTTATAGTTAAAATCGAAATTATGAAACTCATTATGAAACTCAAGCCTCAGAATACCAAAACTCCACAGGTGTTTTTCAGACAGGGATAACTTCTCTCATCACAGGCTTGATTAAATAAACCGGGTCTAAACTGATCTTGGGTCAGGTTTTCCCTTTACAAGTGACTATTCGGACTTAAAAAGAACTAGATTACACCATTTAAGACTGAAGTTATAGTTAAACACTATATACGTACAGCACTGCATGCAGGTGAATCAGGAGACTTCACGGTGGCTTCGGATCAATCTATAGATATAAAACATGCTTCAGACGGGTTCTGGAAGCAGATGCATCTCAGGAAGATTCAAGCGAGAGATTGACCAGCTCAGTGCTGAAGCAGGGTCCAGGATCAGATGTTCACCTGTGGAGAAGAGAAACACGTGATCACACATCTGCGGTGTCCAGAGCAGTGAAACAACACATCTGCACGTTGTGTCTCAGACTGATCTTGCTTTGCCATCGTCAGTTATCGCATCAGACGGCACTTCCTATGTAGCAGTTTCATCACAGAACACAACTCAAACTAACGCTTTTCCTTTTGGTACGGGAAAAACCGACAGTTTTGTATAGCTCAATTAAGCAATGAACTAGAAATATAGTAATAACACTAAAAACACAGAATACTTACATTGTAAAGTCCACCATTTCAGTGACCTGCGCTTAAAATCACACCGTAAAACATCCAGCAGATAATAACGATCAAGTCACAACCTGCAGGAACACAAAGGAGAACAACGACCGTCGTTCTTACGCTATAATTAAGTGCAAGATCAATAATAAAAACAGCTTTGATCATCAGGCTTACATTTATCACGGTGGTCTGGGCGCGTGGCGACCTGCTCCTCGCTTGTAACGCGGTATGCACATGTTTTAATCGCTTATGTAGCAGAAAGACAGCTAGCATCCACGAGGTGCGCAGGAAAGAGAGAACGAAGAGCAGCGAGCGGCCGGTTTTATAGCGCAGGGACGTCACGGCCCACGTGACTAGGGCTGTGTACCATTCTGTAGCGATCACCCTGCGCCCTGTTCCCTTCGCAGTTGAGTTCTGAGGGTTGAGAGGTGGAGCGTTCGAAATAACGGTCATCTGGAACTGACTTATTAATACACGTGTATTGAATTGTGTTTGGAATGACCCTACAGCGTATCTATCATTAATGTTTCCCTTTCAAGTGCCCTACGAAGACTGCATTAATGAGTTTTGCGCGCAGGATATGTGTCATGTGGAAACCGTGAGGCGCGCTGGGCAAGTGAAGCGTTTTACAAAATAAAGGTTCAAAAAATATTAATTGACATATACTGTATAAAAACAGTTCATTGATCATTCAAAAAACATAGAAATCTGATTATTGCTACTTAATTGTAATTATAATTTTAAATATGTAATCGTTATAATCGTGGTAAACAAGTGTCATTTATTTATCCGCTGCACAATAAAAAAGTATTATCCTTACTTATTTACAAAATAAAGGTCATTAAAACAAATGAACAGACAAAATAATGAAAGTCACATAACTTTTATCTATCTATCTATCTATCTATCTATCTATCTATCTATCTATCTATCTATCTATCTATCTATCTATCTATCTATCTATCTATCTATAAAATAATATACATTCCATTTGTTGTTATTAACAACATAAAGTGCATTAAACATTAGGCTACATTACATCAATGTTTCCCAAACTGGGGTTTGTGAAGTAACTGCAGGAGGCTTGTGAGTTAAATGAAAAGCTCACATTTAATTAAATCATTAAAATGAAAACATTTTTGACCATTAAACAACATCAGAAAAGCGTGAACATGCAAATGTAATACTCATAACATGTAAATGTAATATTAAAATATTTATTTTACAATCTCTGGTGGTGTACTTCTATTGAAATACAGTATATTCGGTGAAAGAGGTTCAGATGACAAAATCCCTGGAATCCCTGCATTACATGTAAGTAAGAAACAAGGTGAATTTTTGCATTTATATGTGTAAAAGACAAAAGATTTCCAAGGACATGATGCATGGTTAAATAACCCATTGAAGGATAATAATAATATTAAAAAATATAGCTGCAAGCAGCAATTACGGGGCCAAGCACTCCAACGGCAAATGTAGGAGCTAAGCATGGCATGGAGCATCACACCAAATGCATTAATGAGCAATAACAGCAATTTTAGGATTATTGTAATTGAAATGGCTAAAAAAATAGTAGCATGATTATTTGGCCTATCAAGTTTGACCAATAGGTGGCACTGTTAAAAAAATGAATTTGGTGTACTCTGTGTGACTTTTCAATAACACACACAAAGTTTGGTGTTAATATGCCAAAGCATTCCAGAGATACAGCCTCAAGTGTCATTTTGTCATTGTGCCTCAAATTCGTCGCTGTGGTATGCAAAAACGGTTTTGTCTATCGACACAAAATCCGTAACTTTGTGTCAGCATAGTCTGAAGATCATCTGATTGGAATTTGGTGAAAATCGGACCTACGGTTGATGAGGAGTTCGAAAAAGTAGGTTTTCAACATAAATCAAAATGGCGGACCGGAAGTTCAGCTTACTCTGGCACATTTGGTATCTATGTTATCGGCATAAGCCAGGGAATATTTTGAGCCCAAATTCTCATTCAAATAGGCTAATGCAATAAAAAGTTATTAGCATTTTTAAAAGTGTAATTATTCATGGTTATTGAATGGTTAATTACTCTTGACCAATAGGTGGCGCTGTTACCACATTTATGTGGCATGGTCAGTGTGAGGTGGCGATGACACATACAAAGTTTGGTGCAAATATGTCAAAGCGTTGCAGAGATACAGCCTCAAATGCATTTTGGCACCCTTACATCAAATTCGTTGATGCGCTAAATGAGAACCGTTTCGTATATCGACACGAAATCCAAAAATTTTTGCCAGCATGGTCTGAAGATGATCCATTTCAAATTTAGTGAAAATCGGACAAACGGTCTAGGAGGAGTTTAAAAAGTAGATTTTTAACGTTAATCAAAATGGCGGACAGGGCGTTCAGATTTCCTACTAAAAAATTGGTATGTCTATTGTCGGCAGAACCCAAGGAATATTTTGAGATCAGTTTCATTACAATAGCCTAATGCAATCAAAAGTTATTAGCATTTTTGGAAATTTCATAATTGAAGGTTAATGAATGGTTAATTACTCTTGGCCAATAGGTGGCGCTGTTACCAAATTGATGTGGCATGGTCAGTGTGAGGTGACAATGACACATACAAAGTTTGGTGCAAATATGTCAAAGCTTTGTTGAGATACAGCCTCAAATGCATTTTAGCATCCTTCCAGCAAATTTGTTGATGCGCTAAATGAGAACCGTTTTGTATATCGACACGAAATCCATAACTTTTGGCCAGTGGCGTCTGAAGATGATCCACGTCAAATTTGGTGAAAATCGGACTAACGGTCTAGGAGGAGTTCGAAAAAGTAGATTTTCAACATTATTCAAAATGGTGGACAGGAAGTATGGCAGGTCAGGAAGTATGGCAGTATGTTCTCGGCAGGTCACAAAGAATATAGGGATAACATTTTCATTTCAATAGTCTAATTTATTCAAAAGTTATTTTTAGATATTTCAATATAACTCTTGACCACAAGGTGGCGCTGCCACCCAACTTTTTGAGTACCTTCAGGGCATGGAGTTGAATATTTTTGTAATTATTTTCGTAATGATACGGTAATGCGTTAAAAAATACAGCATTTTAAAACATAATTCAAAATGGCCGACGCCTAAAATGGCTGACACGGGAAAATTGGATATCATAAGACTCGACATGACCCACCAAATCTAAAGAGACCAGTTTTGTGGTTTTTGGCCAAACCATTCTGAAGTTATAAGCAAAAATATGCATTTTTCATATCTCCTGACCACAAGGTGGCACTGCGTCGAAACACTGCAGGTAGGCTCAGGTCATGCTTGTTATAACACACACCAAGTTTGGTCTCAATACACCAAACCGTTGCTGAGATATAGCCTCACATGCATATTTGCGTGCTTTTCGTCAAATTTGTTCACGTGTTATTCGAGAATTGTTAGACGAATCAAATTGAATTCCATAACTTTTAGCCAGCATTGACTGAAGATGGTCTGAGCCAATTTTCGTCAAATTCGGACTAACCGTCTAGGACGAGTTCGAAAAAGTAGATTTTTTTCAAACAATCGAAAATAGCGAAAAAACTAAACCTTGCGATTTTTGAATTTTGGGGTTCATTTGACTTGGCATGAGCCAAGGAAATTCAAATTTCCATTTTCTGGCTTCAGTTCAAAAGATATTAGCATAAAAATATTGAAATTTTGGACAAGTGATGGCGCTAGAGAGTTGGAGTTAGGGACTTCAAATTTGCTGTAGTTAATGATGGGACTGTCCTCTATCAGTGTGCCAAATTATACAACTTTCCCGCAATCGGTTCTATGGGCTGCCATAGACTTGCGGCGGAAGAAAAAAATGATGCTAACGGATACAATAGGTGCCTTGCACCTTCGGTGCTTGGCCCCTAATGATTGTGTTCCTCGGTAGCCTATAGTTGATGCAATGTTGAGAAAATACTTCTCAAAATGAAAATGATTTTCATAAATCCAGTGGTCAAATGCCTGACCAGGGACGGATCTCCCTGGTCATATATATATATGTGTGTGTGTGTGTGTGTGTGTGTGTGTGTGTGTGTGTGTGTGTGTGTGTGTAAGTGCTTTATTCTTTCACACACAGTCATGGTTTTCTTTGAATTCCACTTCCGAGATCACAGTCATCATCACAGTGTTTTTAGTGACGAAAAAACAACTCAGAAGTGTCCGGTCTTAAGACTGTCAATGTCACGCCCTTTGCCTTATGCGTTATTTTATTGTCATGCCGCTTTTCCGTCACTAGGGAGAGAGATATGCAAACTCTCTCTCTCATTCTTTTCTTCTCTCTCTCTCTCTCTCTCTCTCTCTCTCTCTCTCTCTCTCTCTCTCTCTCACACACACACACACAGACACACACGTGTTCAAACTGCGTCCCGGGGCAGCACGCGCACTCACCGCATCACTGTCCGGTCGTGGGATGGATGAACCGGACGCGCAGCATCAGCGGAACGGGACCGCCGCGGGTGCGCGCATGCACGGGCAGTTCACGGACGCGGACACCGGGCGGCTCACACACGCTCTGACTCTGTCGGACAGCTGTCTGACGGTGCAGAACATCAGCTCCTCTTCACCGCCGGAGCACCTGGACCTGCGCGACTGCCTGTGGAGCCGCGCGCACCGGGGCGAGGACCAGGACGCGTATCTCTGCGTGTATCTCTACCCGTACCGGCGCCGCTGGATGGCCTGGGGTCCGGGGCGCCAGAGGGACGAGCGGCGCTTTCGGCTCGCGCTCAGGACGGATGATAATGATGAGGACGCGAACCTGCGCGAGGCGGAACGGTGGGCGCGCGCCATCAACAACGCGCGCCGCGCGGAACACGCTCACGGTAAGAAACCAACTTACTACAGAGTTTAAACTCCTCTTTACTCAATAAACAGGCTTTTATGAGCGAATTCGATAACACTTTGCAACAATATAACATCAACAAACACACAGCTCAAAAAAATGATCATGCAAATATCATGGTTTCTGCACATATGCTTCTCTTTCTCTGAACGTTCAAAATGTTTTTCGTCGTTAGACGAACGTCAAGGAAACATTCCATCTCGTCATTTTGCGAACATTTAGTTTTCGGAACTTTCTGACAAATAATATTCAAAAACGTTAGACGAACGTTCTAATAAAATGTTTTAGGAAAAAACTCCCATGAACGTGTGTAAATAACGTTATTACATGTTAATGTTATGAGAACATTGTTAAAGACCAGATACTTCTGAATGAACGTTCTGTTAAGAACCGCTGAGAACTTTGCCAGAAGGTTCCCTGTTAGCTGGTTAGTTGCTTGAACTCACTTTAACCAGTGTTTAATAGTGAAAATACAGTGATCTGTGTATGTAAGCACTATAATCCTTCAGTACTCTGGTAAATATGTTCCTCCGGTTCATCGAGAGAGGATGAGGTGTGACAGTTTGCCAGGAGGAACATAGACAACTAGTCTGACCTGCTGGATGACTAGTCCTTACTGTAATTGATCACGAACCTGAGATGTGTGTGTGTGTTTAACACCTGATAGAGGTAGATATGATCTTACTGTGGTCAGATTTGAGGTGTTTTTGCTCATGGTGGACATGAAGAGATGTGATAATGTGTGTGAGATGATGCTCAGATGTGAAGAGATGCTGAGAGACATGAGGTTCACCTGCAGACACATAATAATCAGATTCTTTTTTTCTGTATAAATGGAAGAGTTTATTGAACATTTAGACCAAAAAAAAAAAGTGTGCATGTTTTTGTTGTTTTTGATGATTATCATATCTGATACACCAGGCTTTTATGGCCCATTTAGTCTGATATCTTGATAATATGTAGGAAAACACCTATTTATTTATTTATTTATTTATTTCAGCAAAACTATGCAATTTAGTGCAGATGTTGATATGGACAAATGAGATCTTTATAAAAGTACAGCTTACATAAAATTATATAAATATAAGTTTTCACTTTATACATGTTTAGTAAGATGATTAGTTTGATGATCAAAGCTCTGTAGTTTTAAAACATATAATGCAATACAATGACGAGTGAGAGATAATAAACGCTCCTCTAAAGATGAGATAGGAGATGTTTTGGAGGCTTTAAGTTATTCTTATGATTTCTTTATACAAGTCAGCAAAGATTTCACAACAAAAAGGCATGTAATAGATAAAAATAATAATTCATTTTATTTATGAGCACCTCTCAAGACACTCAAGGACACCTTACAATTAATAAGATACATAAATGAAAGAATGAAAAAGCAATACACAAAACTATAAGCTGATCTTAAACAATGAGTTTTAAGATTAGATTGTGTACAGCAGGTTTTTCATGTTTTATGATCAGAAACTTGAAATGTGTGTATCACATATACAGAAGGCTTTATAGGGTTAAATTAACTGTGTTTTGTATTTATGGTTTGCAAAGTCGAAAATCACTGTTGTTGTTTGATGCAACAAGACAAAACTGTTCAGGCTTAATTTAGGCAATAGATACTGTAATTATGTCAAGCATAAACAATTCAGCTGTTTGAATCTTTGAACACGTAAAAATAGGACAGACAAGTTTTGTCGGATGCCATTCGTGACAGTTTTTCAGTTTTTGGAAACACACACAACAGAGACTCAAACTACTGGTTCCTGCAGATGTTTGATCAGGACGAGACACATCTGAGGAAGTTCTGAACGATGAGCTCGTTTTAATGATGATTCCAGGATACTGTTGTAACTCAGAGTTACAGTGGAAGGAATAGTGAGGTACTGTGAGGACAAAACAAACCTCATCAGATTTCTAGAAATGTAGCAATATATCACTTGCTCATTAATGGATGCTCTGCAGTGAATAGGTGCCATCAGAATGAGAGTCCAAACAGCTGATAAAAACATCACAGTAATCCACAAGTAAAACACTCTCCTTCATAGGATTATGGATCCGTATTTTAGCCAGAATCAATGGTTTGAAGTAAAAAAATAATAATAAAAAAAATGTTTCTTACAAACATGCATCTTTACATTAACTGATGGACTGGAGTGGTGTGGAATATTTGTGGATTATTGAGATGTTTTTATCAGACTCTCATTCTGACGGCACCCATTCACTGCAGAGGATCCACTGTTTTCATTTTTGGGTGAACTATTCCTTGAACACATTGTTTTTTCTCACATTGCACTTAAGAGTGAAAAGAATGAGCCGAATTAAACACTGTAACTCCAAAATAACAAAGACATCAAAGAATTCATAACAATGCATATTCATGTGCGTATGTGCATATTTATGAAACAGAATGAAAGACAATGATATCAGTGTCTTAACTTCTAGATATTATAAATAGCTCTTGATTTCAAGGTAATTTGTAAACAAGTGCAAGTAAATGTGTGCGTCTTCATAGACTTTAAAGATGAAGTGTGTGATTTCTGTACCACTGTCAACACCAAACTAAATATACTGTACATGTTTACACTTATGTTCATGCAAAGTAAGGGTTGACTTAAGAAATTAATACTTTAATTCATCAAGGATGCATTAAGTTGATCTAAAGTGACAGTAAAGACATTTATAATGTTAATCAAATCAGCAGATATGAATGATTTCTGAAGCCTGGAGATGGGGACACTGGTGAGTTTTAGCGGTCGTATAGTGTTAGGGTTCAGTGTTTAGGGCACAGCTTGGCATCTACTGCTCACTCATACTGCATTCACATGTTTAATTGACGTGCTTGTTTCAGCATGTGTGATCCGCAGCAGACGATAATTCACTATTTAACAGAATACATGTATTTTAAATGAGCGGAGAGCTGTCACATGTGAAGATGTCCTGATCGTGATTCATTCGAGACGCTGCGGGACACTCTCGATGCTAGATGACGGAAGACTAAACCGTTTCTGGGGCTGTTTTTATAGAGTTGTGTTGTTTTATTGTTTTAGAAGTTTACACTACACCAGTGGAGGATTTTAAAGAGGCCATACTGTATTTCATTTTAGTCTTTTGAGTCTTTAGTTTAATCCATACTGCACACTAAACTGGAAATACGATCTGGCCATCTCTGATCTGAATGGATGCTTTTATGAGACTCTTCTGAAGTAAGAGCATGCAAATGATTTTTTATCAGTCTGTTTGGAAATAAACAGTAGTGCTTACAAGGAACCTGGTCGATACTGTGAATACTTTTGAGGATAAAAAACACTGGATCTGTTTGTGAGGTTAGTGACATCAAACCATTGAATCACAGATATGTTCATTTGAGGGACCTAACAGAAAGCGTACTATATATCCATCTAGTAAGTCTTCAATTATAATATATATATATATATGTGTGTGTGTATGTATATGGCTTTTATATACACATTTTCACAATTAACTAATAAAATTAAGTAATAAAATAGAAACTTTTAAACAAATATGACAAATGACATTTTGTATTTTGTGATTGTGATTGCAATAATGCATTAAAAGCAATAAAAACTGTTTTATAAAGAGTTTAAGCACAACAAAGCTATTATAAGCCATATAAGCATACATTTTAAGAATGTAAATGAAGTAAAATAGTACACTTTTAAAAGGTTGCATTAAAATAATAAAGAAAATGACTACATTCATTTATATATTTATTTAGGGTCTTTACTTTATTCTTTTTTTTTATGTTGTTTTGCTTTTTTTCCCTTACTTTTGTATAACTGATTGTCTACATTGTTCTGTGTGTTTAAAAGATAAGAAAATAACAACAAAAATATAAAAGAAAATTACAAATAAAAAGTAGGTAAATGTAAATAATACATTGTGATTAGTTGTAAATCATTTAAACGAATGAATGATTTTTTTATAAAAACAATAAGCACAACAATATAATTAATATATATAAGCTATTATATCATTTGTTTTCCAATGCTGGCGTTTTAGATTTGCCTGCACTAAAACAGCCAAACAGTCTTTTCATTAGTGGGCAGCTTTTAGTCCCGATAATGAGCTGTTAATTGAATCGAGTGCGAGACGACAGCAGTTCTTCTGTTCATCAGGCTCTTGAGCTCTCGTGGCTAATAATGCACGCTCATGCAGAACTCAGGAGCGTCTTCATTAGCGCTGAACTCACTGAAGACACAGTTACTGCAGAGACAGAGAGAGACACGTCTCATCTGCTGATGCTGAAGACGTACTCGTGCACGCTGTGTGTGGATCTGTATCTGCTTCTGAAGGGCCCCTAGTGTTTCATCTGTGCTGACCTCTGACCTCTTGACCTTTCCTCTGATGCTGTCGGGCTGCGTCAGATCACATTCCCACGAGCCCTTTGGCCACAACACATGCTGTACATGCGCTGCATGTCATCAGTCTTCTGCTGTAAATCTGGAGTAATGTTTCATATTCATGCGGTATAGTGATTTCATCACATCTATTAAATGTGGTAAAATCACTCCGACAGAAGGCTTGGGTGCACTTATTGTCAGTTTTGTAGCTTTTTATATATGATTAAATATAGCATACTATTTATTTTATTATTTTGTATTTTTTTATGGTGATTTAAAATTATTTCATTAAATTTTTTACATGTATTTTATTTACTTTATATTTCATTTTATTTATTTTTAAATTATTTGCTTAAATTTGTCATGCATGTATTTTATATTTTAAAATTATTTAATATTTTTAATTGATTTTACTTAAAATGTATGATGTATTTATTTTATTAAAAAAGTTTTTATTTAAAATGTTTAATGTATTTAATTTTTAGATCTATTTTTAAAATGTCTTTATATTTAGAATTATTTTATTTACATATTCTTAAATGTATTTATTTATTTATTAAAAAAAAATTATTTAATTTAATTTATTTACTTATATTTAAAACTATTTTATATACATTTGATAATGAATACAATTTTTATTTTAAAGTCAAAAACCAGTCATATTGGCTATTTTTAGTGTGCTTCATTATATCAAACACATCATTATTATTGGAGTAATGGTTTGATTGAGCAGCTGAGGTCTCATGTCTCTGGTTCGGAGGCTTTAATGATGAGTGTTCCTGCATCGTACAGTATTTCATGATGAATGTGTTTCCAGGATTTGCAGATGTTGCTGGATGAGAGTTATTTTACATGCCTTGATATCTTACTACAAGGTCAGCGAGACTTCAACACAAAGCTGTATTTTCAGCATCATTCCTCCAGTCTTCAGTGTCACACGATTCTTCAGAAATCATTCTGATATGATGATTTGCTGCTCAAGAAACATTCCTGATTATTATCAATGGTGAAAACCGTTGTGCTGATGAATATCTGAATGGAAAGGAAACTGTGATACATTTTTATTTTTTCAGGATTCTTTGATGAACAGAAAGATCAAATTCACACAATGGCAGTAAATGTTTCAGAATTTATTGATTTACCCAAATTCTTCTTCTAAAAAAAATCTGTGTGTGTGTCGGTGTTTTTTATACATGATGTTAATAAAGGATGGAATATATTTTCTTGCAAGGTTAATCAAAAGTAATCAAAAAGTAGTCTGAATACATGATATATATATATATATATATATATATATATATATATATATATATATATATATATATATATATATATATATATATATATATATATATATATGTATTAGTGTTGTAAAACTATGAATGTGTTTGAGTGTAATGAATGTAATGTTGTGACGTAAACAAATGTTAATGCGTCTGAATGCAGGCTCTTCATGTTTTGGTTTTTTTGTGAAATATGATCTGGCTCTTGACAGGTTCTGTGTGATTCATAGAGAAGTTTTTGAATACTTGTGGTTGGATATTTTGAGGTGTTTGTACTGACACACACACACACACACACACACACACAGAGATGTGTAAGCGCACGGACACACACACACACACACACACACACACACAGAGATGTGTAAACAGTAACACACACACACACACACAGAGATGTGTAAGCGCACGGACACACACACACACAAACACACACACACACACACATAGAGATGTGTAAACACACACATATACACACTCTCATTCACACACACACATATAAATGTGTAAACACACACACACACACACACACACACACACATAGAGATGTGTAAACAATAACACACACACACACATATTGGTAAAAAAAATGTGTAGCCTAAATAAGTCGCTTTGGATAAAAGTGTCTGCTAAATGTAAGTACTTTTTTATTTTATTGCATCTAAGTGATATGAAATGCCTCACATATTCCTTTCCTTTAAAGAGTCAATGTTTGCAGCTTCGTTCCCTTAGTAGTCAGCCGTCTAGCGTTTGTTTCCCTGGTGTTCCTGTGTGAAGGCCGAGGGTGGAGGTCTCTGCTGGTTCATGTGTTGTTCATGAAGGGAAGCTGTGCAGTTTGAGTTAATGATGCTGACAGAGGCTCTGCTGCTAATTAGAGTCCGTCAGTGTGAATCTGCCGAGAGAATTTAAATGAGTCTCACTGTGAAGGCACAGGGCTCATGTGGCTGTTGTTTTCGGCCCCAGAGGATTCTGGGTTATAGGTGAATCTCAGGTTAAACATCCTCCTGCTGCTGGAGGTTAAAACGGTTTCAGTCCACAGGAAGTGGCTGAGATCATTTATTAATGCAATAGGAGCATTATAGTGGTTTTACCAGCGTTAAATGATGCAGAGCATTTAAAAAAAAAAAAACAGAAGGTGTTTATTGTCTTCATAAAATTGTTGTTACTTTTATATATTGTTAAATGCATTATTATTGTGAATTAAAATATGCATTTATATTTATTTTATGTCTTATTATTCTAAAAAGTTTAATTTATTAAGTTAAAAACCATTTGTTTTGTTTTTATATTATGTATTAAATATATTTAATATAATTAACTATAGAATATTTATTTTAAAATGTTTTGATTATGTTTTATAGCATTCAAAATACTTAGATGTATTTATGTATTTTTACTCGTGACATTATAGTGATTTTACCACAGTTATATAAAGCAGAGTGATTAAAACCCACTTACAGACTACTAATAGATAAAAATGTTTTCATTGTGTAATTGTCCGTTTGGATGAGTTACAGGAGCAGTGATAGTATAAATAAATAAACCAAAGCTCCTCATGAATCATTTGTGATGTATTGAAACTGTGCCATGAGTAAAGATCCAGGACCTGTTTGAGACACCGATACCTTCTGTGTGTGTTCATGAGTTTCTCTGTGAAGGTTTGTGTGTCTTCTTTAAAAGAGCGTGTGCTGTCTGTTGAGTGCTGGATTCACGCCTCACCTGTCATCAGGGTCATCGTCCCGCGAGTAAACCGTTCCCCGTGAAACCAGTCCGTCCCGCTCGACCAGATGATCTGAGCGCCGTCCCACGAGAAGCACAGAGCTCCTGTAACATACATAAACACTCTCAGAGCTATACATCACACCAAATCAAGACAAAGCCACTTCTGTTTGTGTGTGGTTCGTGAGTTTTTAGCATTAGCGCTGCCCGATGCCACCCGTCCGAGGCCATGCTCTCTCTTCTTATGGTATTCATAAAAAATAAAACCATTTAAAGATAATTAAAATCATGTTTCCAACACTCGATTCAAATCTTCTACCCCACAGATGTCAAAACAACCAGACCAAAAAGAGGAAATTAGTTCAGCAGAACAATCTTTAACTTTAATGATTTATTGCATTAGTATAAAACAATACAAAATGCATGCAAAAAATATATATTTATATTCATTTTTTTATTTTTTCATTCATGCATTTTAATTTAAAATGTAATAATTTAAACGATAATAAATAAGTAATATATAAATATGAGCACAAATGTCAGCAGCAATCAGTAGTTTTTCAGTATCTTCATAACAATGCAACATCACATGATATGAACTGAATAATTCACATATTTGAATGACTTTTCCAGTGAAATATGTCATCTGATACTTTATTATTATGTTTTCCTCCAGAACTCAATGTGACGACAAAACTATGTGGAATATTCGTCTCAAATATGAGGAGCAAAACAGTTTAAGTGCAGCTGAATATGTTTGTCACTCCATTTTTTAGATAATTGTGTAATAATTCTGTACACAGCTCAGTCATTCACTGTCTGTCTAACTAATATTTCATAATGTTTTCGTTAAAATAAACACCCCACACCTCACGTTTGGCACCACATTTACAGCATGAGAACACAAAATGTTTGCTATAGTTTTAATGCATTTTATTATATTTTAATTGTATTTTCTTTTTTATTTTATAATCGATTATTATATTTTATAATTGATCATTTTATGTTATTCACTCTGTAAATTTATTATTTTATTATTCTCATTTTTCTTTTTAGAATTACATTTTTGCTATAGTTTTACTGTATTCTCTTATATTTAAATTTTACTTTATTAGAATATTCATTTGTGTTATGTTTAGATTTTTATTTAAGTGATTTTATTTTTTATTTAAGTGATCATATTATTTTATTAACTTTACTCTATAAAACACAGAACATTGTATTATTTTTATTTATTTATTTAATAATTCATATTGTTATGTTTTATTTTATTTTTTAGTATTAGTATTATCAATTTTATTTAATTGATTTGGTTTAATTGTATTATTTGTATTTATTTTATAATTGATTTTATTTTATTCTATTTCCCCCATTTGTTCACAGAACGATCATTTAAAGGTGCATTATGTAACTTTTAAACCTTGGTGCAAAATTATCCAAAAGTAGGCTACAGTGTTCAAAACTATTGCCATCATGACCTTAGACCGATTCACAACTGTAAACTTGTAATAATGTTTTCTTATTTGAGTCGTTCGTCTTTGCATCAGTACTCATCGCGTGTGGATGCAAACAGCACATGATGGTAATGGAACCCATGTAAGAGGTATGGAAGGCCAAAAGGGTCAAAAACACATGAATTTTAACGTGTTAAATACATGTTGTTTACGCGTATTAAACATGTTGTTGACGCATTAACAATCGCTTGTTTTTGATCCTTTTGGCCTTCCCACATGAAGAAGAATCTTTAAATAACTGCAGTTGCAGGTTTCAAACAGAGATGGCAACAAAGATGCAAAACATATGGATTTCAGCTTTAAGTCATTTATGTTAATGTGATACTCTCTCTCTCTCTCTCTCTCTCTCTCTGTCAGGTGTGTTGTTCTCAGAGGTCCGCCGACCGCGTGGCATGATGGTATTGGTCAATCCTCAGAGTGGGCAGGGCCAGGCGATGGCTCTCTATAACCGCCACATACAGCGGATGCTCACTGAGGCAGATATACCACACACACTCTTCATCACAGGTGTGTAACACACACACACACACACACACACACACAGAGAAGCTCTCTGAACAGATTCAGCTTGTTAATGGCATTATATGATCTGCTATGAACAGCAGGCAGGGCGGTTTCAGCTCATTTTCAACAACAAAGAGAGAGAGTTCCTGTGGCTCAGCGGTAGAGCATTGTGTTTAGCAGCACAAAATGTCATGGGTTCGATTCCCAGAGAACACACATATACTGGTGTGGGACTGCTAACAGAGGACAAGCTAGAACTCAGAATAACATCCGACAGAGAAACACACACACACATCGAGTGATGGACGACTGATCACGTGTGTGTGTGTGTGTCTGTGTGTGTGTGTGTGTGTGTGTTGATGCTGATTCAGTCGGATCTGTTCTTACATCCATCAGTAAATGTTGAGTGTGTTTGTGTAGTTAGAAGTGTGTTTGCTCATCAGTTTTGCATGATTTACTCTCAGGAAACTGTGCCGTTTGTGTTCCCAATGGATGTATGATAGAATGACGAACAAAGGCGGGATGAATGGATGATAATAGAATGGTGAATGATTGAGGGATGGATGATTAGGCTTGGGTACCGAAACCTGGTGCCATACCTATGGAACTAGTATGAACCAAACCAATGCAGATTTTGGTGCCTCTTAAATGCCTGAGCAATCATTTGAAATATTTGTCCTGGTTCTCTGAAATGTACGCAAGAAGCATGGGCTTCGCTAAGCTTTTTTAATGGGGCTATAGCATGTAGCTGTACACAAATTCGCGATCGCCTCAGAGTCAGTCCCGCGCTTCAATCCTCAGACCGCAGGGGAGCAGCGTGAGCGGACTCAAACACAAACAGAGGACACAAGGTGTGTGTTTGTCAATAGATAAGATTGTTAGAAAATCTGTATCTGTGCAGTTCTTTGTCATAAATACAGTTTACAAACGGTCTGGAGGGAGCAATCGGTTTCCCATCTACTGTAAAGTTTTCACTGCGTTCACCGCTCATCACACATAGCTGTTTTACTTTAAATATACTTAATATACTTAATTTAATTACACATTCACTACTGTGCAAAAGTCATGCTTTAGTATTTAGTAAAACGGTGCATTAGTATTTTCATGTTCGGCCAGTTATTTATTTTGCTGTAGTCTGTCAGTAGAAAATATCAGTTTACATTTAGTTTGTCTCAGTTTCATTTGTTTCTTCATGTAATCACAGACAGATTCGATGATGGTGAGATCAGATCTCCATGTGTAGCACCGGCTGTGGTCATACTGCTTGTGCGTTCAAAAATCTCACTAGATTATTATTAAAATGAATGACAAAATGAATGTTAAAACTGTAAACTGATATTTCATACTGACACACTATAGCAAAATATATAAATAACTGTCTTAAAACCCTTTTTTGGGGTGAAAATACTAATGTGCCTAAAGACTGTACTTTACAAACGACATTGTTGCTACTTTATAAAGAATGAGCATACAGTAATTCACAGAACTGATTAAAGACAGTGACAGACAGCACTCATCTAAACTAAATATCAGAGTGAGTGACAGAGATACAGTAGAAACATTACATGTGTGGTTTTCTATTAAATAATGAAAAAAAATACATTTATTAGGCTTAGAGTAAGGGAAGCTTGGGAAATGAGAGCATCCAAGAAGCATGTGAATGATATGGATTTATTTTAAATATTTCTAATCTTCTACTTCTTTAATGTTATCCATAGTTTTTTTGTGGCTCTTTTTTGACCCAACGCTATGGATGATAGAATGATGGATGGATGAATGATGGAGGGGTGAATGGATGATAATAGTAGGATGGATAGTAGAATGATGAATGGTCGAGGGATTGATGATAAAACGATGGACGATAGAATGATGGATGGATGAATGATGTAATGGTGGATGATAATAGATGATGGATGATGATATATTGATGGATGGAGGGATGGATGGATGGTAGAATGATGGATGGATGATGATAGAACAGTGGAGAGAAGGATGATAGAGAGAGAAGGATGATGAGAGAAGGATGATATGGATGGATGGATGGATGAATGATGCAATGATGGATGATGATATAATGATGGATGGAGGGATGGATAGATGATAGAATGATGGATGGATGGATGATAGTATGATGGATGGATGGATTGATGAATGATGCAATGATGGATGGATGGATGATAGTATGATGGATGGATGGATGAATGATGGGTGGATGGATTGATGAATGATGCGATGATGGATGGATGGATGGATGATAGTATGATGGATGGATGGATGGATGAATGATGGATGGATGGATTGATGAATGATGCAATGATGGATGGATGGATGATAATATGATAGATGGATGGATGATGGATGGATGGATTGATGAATGATGCAATGATGGATGGATGGATGATAGTATGATGGATGGATGGATGGATGGATGGATGATGGATGGATGATAGTATGATGGATGGATGGATGAATGATGGATGGATTGATGAATGATGCAATGATGGATGGATGGATGATAGTATGATGGATGGATGATAATAGTTTGATGGATAATATAATGATGAATGATGGATGGATGAATGATTTAATGATGGATGATAATCGAATGATGGATGATATAATGATGGATGGAGGGATGGATGGATGGATGGATGAATGATGCAATGATGGATGATGATATAATGATAGATGAAGGGATGGATGGATGGATGATAGTATGATGGATGGATGGATTGATGAATGATGCAATGATGGATGAATGGATGATAGTATGATGGATGGATGGATGGATGGATGGATGAATGATGGATGGATGGATTGATGAATGATGCGATGATGGATGGATGGATGATAGTATGATGGATGGATGGATGGATGGATGGATGGATGGATGAATGATGGATGGATGGATTGATGAATGATGCGATGATGGATGGATGGATGATAGTATGATGGATGGATGGATGGATGAATGATGGATGGATTGATGAATGATGCAATGATGGATGGATGGATGATAGTATGATGAATGGATGATGGATGGATGGATGGATGGATTGATGAATGATGCAATGATGGATGGATGGATGATAGTATGATGGATGGATGGATGGATGAATGATGGATGGATGGATTGATGAATGATGCAATGATGGATGATGATATAATGATGGATGGATGGATGATAGTATGATGGATGGATGGATGGATGAATGATGGATGGATGGATTGATGAATGATGCAGTGATGGATGGATGGATGATAGTATGATGGATGGATGATGGATGGATGGATGGATTGATGAATGATGCAATGATGGATGGATGGATGATAGTATGATGGATGGATGGATGGATGAATGATGGATGGATGGATTGATGAATGATGCAATGATGGATGATGATATAATGATGGATGGAGGGATGATAGTATGATGGATGGATGGACGATGCATTGATGGATGATGATATAATGATGGATGGAGTGATGGATGGATGATGGATGGATGGATGGATGAATTATGCAATGATGGATGGATGATAGAATGATGTACGATAGAATTCTAAATGATGGACACACACTCACTCCATAGGTGCTGTTACTCTCTCTCTCTCTCTCTCTCTCACACACACACACACACACTCACTCCATCGGTGCTGTTACTCTCTCTCTCTCTCTCTCTCTCTCTCACACACACACACACACACACACTCCTTCAGAGCTGTTACTCTCTCTCTCTCTCTCTCTCTCTCTTTCTATCACACCCACACACACACCATCAGTGATGTTACTCACACACACACTCAAAGGATCAAAACTTCACACAGTTTAGACTGTGAAATTCTTATAAGGAGTTTCATGCATATTTCTTGTGCTCTGAGAACTGTATCTAACTCAATAGTTAACATTCATTAATTTAGTTGATGCTTTACGCAGCTTACAAACGAGGAACACCACAAGCAGTTTGTCATAAGAGCCAATTATATTATAGAACTCCAGGTTTAGTGTTCAAAACTTTTGGGGGCTAGTGATTTTGAGAAAAGTGCTTTAAGCTCAACAGTGCTGCGTTTATATGTTTAATGCATCAGACAGAATCTGGTCTCAGAGTCTGCGACAGACAGAAATCTGACCGTCTTCTGTGATCTGTGTCCTACAGAGCGTCAGAATCATGCGCGGGATCTGGTGAGGAGCGCTGACTTGATGCAGTGGGACGCTCTGGTCGTTCTGTCTGGAGACGGGCTGCTGTTTGAGGTGTGTGCAGATCACTTGTGTCCATCTCTCTCTGTGTGTGTGTGTGTGTATTCATCTCACAGAGGGGTGTGTGTGTGTGTGTGTTTTAGGTGGTGAATGGTCTAATGGATAGGCCGGATTGGGAAAAGGCCATCCAGACTCCTCTGGGAATCCTGCCTGGAGGTTCAGGAAATGCCCTGGCTGCTTCTGTCCATCACTACACACGGTGAGCCAATCAGAGAGAACTCTTCAGATCATGCAGGACAAGCACCGCCCACCATGCTGTCTGATTGACATGTAGAGGGACCAACCGGATCTCGCTTCTTCTCATGATGTTTAGAGATGAGTTAATATGAAAGACGATATCAAAATTTTGGCCAATGGCAATATATTACAGCCAATAATGAAATAAGCTATGGAAATTAACAAATGAAATACTTAAAACTAAAGTTTAATTTCATTTCAGTACTTTAAAGAACTAATTTATTTCAAATTTGAATTTAATTCATTTAAATTGTATTAAATCCAATAATAAATTTCAATGCTACTAAGTTATGGTCAGTGTTGGGGAGTAACTAGTTACATGTAACGGCGTTACGTAATTTAATTACTAAATTAATGTAACTGTAATCAGTTACAGTTACTAAGAAAAAATTAGTAATTAAATTAGTTACTTTTGAAAATTTTAACGATTACAAAGGGGATTACATTTGAATATTTACACATCCTCATACAGCTTATTTCTTTCCCAAATTGCACTAACACATATGGCCCATAATCTCCGCAACGCGGAAAACACAGTCTGGTTCGTAGAATCCAGTCAGAAAAACGGAATTCAGCTTAACGCGGACGGAATATGCCACATTTTGGAAAGAATAAATCAAAAGTAGGTCAGTACACTGACTTCAATCAAAACGCGATATGGGAGTGTCTGTGAATATTAAGCTGCAAAATGACAATCTATGAATCCAGCACTTTCTGCGTGTCTGTGGAAACCTGGCGCTGACTGGCCATCGGGAGAACCAGGACAATTCCCGGTCGCCTGGCAGATTTGGCCCGCTATTTTAATATTGTTATTGTATAATTGCACGCAGAATGTACTAAAGCGATTATTTCCGAATCCGTCATTCGATAATTAAATCTAATTACATCACAATTTAGTCGCTCTCCACGCCTCTGCCGAACGGTTTGGATCAGACTCCGAGTAATCAATACGAGAGAGAGAGAATAGAGTGGACTGTGTAAGCGCACAGCTGGAGCAGAGAAGCGACACTTCTGTTCAGGGTTTCAGGTGCAGGTCAGTTTCATCTGTAAATATGCTAATGTAGTTTTGTCTTTGTTTACTTAGTCAAGCAGATAATGGAAGTGAAGATGCAGTTCAGGAGAGAACTCTAAATTATATTGCATGTCCCCAACCTAAGGATTCAAATCTTTTTCATGTCAGGTCCATACACAAAATAGGGTTGTCCAAGTTTCATAATGTGTTGTGGGTGTATGAGTGTGAGATTTCCCAGCCTAATTTTTGAACACAAACATAATCTCTAGAACTGCTGTGAGTCCCTTCATGAGCATTTTACTTATTTTGAGAAACTATCATCATACAAAGAGACAGCAGTGTTTCAAAAAGACACCAACGTTTTGAAAATTTGAAAATGATTTACAGTTGCCAAAAAACATTCATTAGAAACTTAGAAAAGTAATCAAAAAGTACTCAAAAGTAATTAGTTACATTACTTTATTAAAGTAATTAAAAAAGTTACACTACTATTACATTTTAAACAGGGTAACTTGTAATCTGTAACCTATTACATTTCCAAAGTAACCTTCCCAACACTGGTTGTGGTCAATCATAAAATTGTTATTTTGTTTATACACTAAAAACTCAACTTTAATTTAATTTAGTTCATTTAAACGAATTATCCTATTCGTTTTAAATTTAATTTAATAATTTAATATAAGTTTTATTAAAAGTATTTATCAAAATTCGGGCAATGGCAAACTATACAATTCTGTTGTGTTTTGAACATAAAATTAAAAACAAAATTTTAATTCAAATATTTAATGATTTAAAAAAATTATATATTTTAAATAAAATTTTATGTAATAGTCATTTAATTTACATTTTATGAAATTCTGTATTAAAATTTGGACCAAAGCACACGTTATGACCATTAATACAATTCTGATCTATTTTCTATGTAAACTCAAAATAAAAAATAAAATAAAAAACTAATCTAATTCATTAAAAATAATGTCATTTAATTTAGTAAATTAAATTTTATATGATTTTATTTATTTTTATTTTATCTTAAATTATGATTATTTTTTAATTTAGAAATAATTTTGAATTTAGGTACCACAACATTAATGCACAGTATGACATATTTTAATTAATTTGGAAATTTTCTAAAAATGACAGTTAACAGGCTTATTTAGTGCTTCTAATGAGCGTTAGATAATAGAGTAAAAATAATCTGAATGAGGAAATGAGGAAAATATTCACATCCGTTAAACAGGAACAGGATACAGAAGAGCAGCCAATACGGTTCTGATATAATGTGCATCTCTACTGGATATCTCATTCATTTCTCATTGACTGTCTTAAACAGAACTCGTTAATATAGAATTTAATGAAATAAAAATAGCACAGCTTCCTCAAGAGAGTTTCCCAGGTATAAGCTCTCTGAACTCCTTGAAATAATAAAGCCAGCCAGCTCGAG
The DNA here is from genome assembly GCF_963082965.1 of Carassius carassius. NCBI lineage: Eukaryota > Metazoa > Chordata > Actinopteri > Cypriniformes > Cyprinidae > Carassius > Carassius carassius. The sequence goes on from NC_081763.1 coordinate 32,834,099, forward strand.
TCCTTTCTGAATCTCTGATCTGGAGTCAGTGTTCATGCAGCTTCAGACCTCGTTTACACTCAGTCTGTGCTGTGTTTCGTTCAGATGCTCAATTTAAAGTTTGCGATGTAAGCAGTCATTATTCCAGCCATTAGCATCTGTTTGTGTGAGCTGCATCTCTGAGGGATTTCTTTGAGCTGAAGAATACAAGTTCGGGACTTTAACCTCATTAATAGAGTCATTTCTATTCAAGAAGATGAAGCAGACCACATTCATCAGGACTGTAATTCAGCTCATAATGAATTAATGAAGCACAGACGCCTCCTACTGTCCCATCATGAGACTGTCAGCAAACAGACGGTCATGTTTCAGCCTTTATTAGTACTTCAGAACTGCAGATGTGCAAGTAATAACTTTATTTATCCATTTTCTTGGTTTATCAACCTTATCGGTTATTATCAAATAGAAACTCACAAGGAAACTCTTAATGTAACGGCTGTAATCCTGATTCCTGTGTGGTGTAATGTGAGCCGGTTTAGCCCTTATTTGAGTGAAAGAAGCTAAAGAAACCTGTACTTTAACAACTAGAGATGAGTAATGTCTTGTCATGATGACTGTCCGGTGAACTGACGTGCTCTGATCGAGACTGTGGATGTGTTGAGATGAAATACTAGCACTGTGTACACTATTTACTGAATAAACGTCAAATCCAGTAACAGAAATAAAGCTGAAGTCAAATAAATATGAGATGAAACAAATGTGAACTTGAAAAAAGAGAAATGATGCCATGACAACTTATCAAAATAGGTAAAACAAGTTAAAGATGAAGTGCTGCCATTACTGAAACTAAACTACAAATATTTAAAATAAAATGTAATGAAAATGACAGAAAGATATAATGAATTTACTCGAACCAAAATTTCTTAAATATTATATTGAAAGGATAGTATAAGGTTAATTTTGTTCTTTGTAAAATTATGCTGCATTATATAAACTTCATTTCATTGATTATAGTTCTGCTATAATGTAATGATCTAATTAATTTATGATCTGTTGTTACTGTTCACTAAAAAATATTAGAAATGTTTTGGTGATTCAAGTAAAGCTGGAATAAAATTCAGTATAAATATTAGATGAAAAACCTGCACTTAAAAACTTGATGTTGAAATTGTTAACCTGGCAGATGATCGAAATCAATGTTTTAGCACTAAAATTACTAAAATAAATATAAATTAGATTAGATTAGAAACTGACTTAAAACAAATTACTAAAGCATTCCTTAAAAATACATAAAAATAAAGCGTCATAGAAATGTTTGGAGAAGGAAAGTGACATTTACTAAAAATGACAAAACAAGCTACACTTTAAACGGCTAAGAACGGCTAATTCAGAATAATAAGAAATACTGTAATAGGTTTTAATACTACAACAGCTCTGTCGTAGTAGGTGTTTGGTCCACCTCTAATGTTTTATTGTTTGGTCATCAGTACGCAGTGAAGCCTGACTGATTGAGCGCTCATGTGTGTGTGTGTTTGTGTGTTTGCTGCTTCTCTGCAGAGCGTCTCCGGTGTGGGGTGAAGATCTGCTCACCAGCTGTGGCTTCTTGCTCTGTAAGGGTCTGGTGTCTAAACTGGACCTGGTCTCCATCCGTCTGGCGTCCGGCGCTCGTCTCTTCTCCTTCCTGTCTCTGGCCTGGGGCTTCGTGGCCGACGTGGACATCGAGAGCGAGCGTTTCCGGCCGATCGGAGCGCTGCGCTTCCTCCTCAGCACGCTGCTGAGTCTGGCCTCCTTACGCGTGTATCAGGGGAAACTGGCGTTCCTGCCTGCCGAAAGCGAGCGAGAATCAGCCTCAGCTGGGTTCTGTAGCGCAGACAGCCGGCTGCCTGACCGTCTGCTGGTCCCTCTGGAGCAGCCCGTCCCGCAGGACTGGACGCAGGTGGAGGAGCAGGAGTTCGTCCTGGTGCTGGCCATGTTCCAGGCGCACCTGGACGAGGATCTGCGGGCGGCTCCAGACGCACGGGTCGATGACGGACTCATTCACCTGTTCTACGTGACGGGGGGAGTCTCACGCCTCATGATGCTGCGGCTCTTCCGGGCCATGCAGAGCGGGACGCACCTGGACTTGGGCTGTGCTCATCTGGTGTACCGGCGTGCACGAGCGCTGAGGCTGGAGCCGCTGAGTACGGCCGGTGTGATGACGGTGGACGGCGAGCGCGTGGAGTACGGGCCTCTTCAGGCGCAGGTGCACAGAGGAGCGGCCCGCCTCATCTCCGCATGAACCATTACACCACTGCACAATCCTGACTGCCTGCTGTTAGACTTGAATTCAATTAGGGTGACCAAACATGTCATTTTCCCATGCATGAAGGTGGGATCTTCAGAGAAGGGTCAAAGCGGTGCATATACGTGTATATTAGTGTTTGATTTGATGTTTTGCATTAAGAAAATAGATCGTTTTTGCATCCCAACACTATTTTCATTTTTATTTCAAACTGTCAGAATGCAAAGCATATTCACCTCACGTTAAAAATAAGCTGCGAAAAATAAATATCAACTTGCAATTTTCTTACCACACATGTAAAACATGATTTCTAATTTTTTATTTTCTGTGGTTTTGAGGGTGAAATATGAGCTGAACAGGTTGAGATTCATCATCTCTGATGCTTGTGCATCTGAAAACATGCTCAAGTTGCATTTTATCCAAAAAAACAAAGGGGGGGGGGGGCAATAAATTATATTTGACATTAATAAAATGGACTTTTACTTTGTATTTTCCTGACAATGTTTTAAATTGAAAAACAGCACAATGAAAAACATTAATATCTAATCCACAAAGTAAGTTAAATTTTCTTTATGTAAAATCAAATAATTGCTTATTTTAATAAGTATATTTTTTTATAAAGCTTGACTGTTTTTGCTTTCTGCAAAACATACTTTCTTAATTATTTTCTGTGTCTGTTGGAGTGAAATATGGAGTGAAATCAGATGCTTGTGCCACGCCATTTCACCCCCCCAAAAAAATAAAATAAATAAAATACTAAGAAATTATATTTTGCATTAAGAAAATTGACAGTTTTTACACTGTAACATTATTTTCATGACAATAAATCATTAAATTCCAAATAATAATTGCAAACATTCCCAATGCAAAGCTTCTTCCCTTTATAGAAAGTAAGCTCTCTAAAATCATTATTTTCTGACCATTTAACCCTAAAATATAATTTCTTAAAGAACTAATTAACATATGTACTGTACATGTAAATGTGAAATTTATATTGGTGTATAATTATAATATGTGAGTTTATGCTGCTGTGATCAACCAATCTTGATTTTCAGAAGTGCCAATGTTAAAAATATGATTTAGTTGTTCATCTTTATTGTATTTTTTTATGATATAAATCTAAATGTGTTCTGTTTATTATTATTTAAGAGCAGTTTGACTGTCAGAAGATGTTTGTTTATGATAAAGCCTCACCAGCCGCCTGCCACGGTATCATCTCAATATCATCTCAATATCATCTCCATCAGAGTCTGAAGTTTTTGAGATGCCTGCCGTAAATGAGCCATTATTTTTAAAAATGTACCAAAAATGCTGCCTTTAGATACTCCTGGGAAACTATTTTTATTTCAACGGCATACAAAATAACTGCTTAATACATTTGTATTGTTGATTTTGTAACACATTAGCCAGTTGCTCACGGTCCTGTCAATGAAAACCTTTTTGTTTTTCATGAATTAGAAAACAACAATTACAGAAAGAAAAAAAAAACAAAGTTTTTTTAGTCAAACTTCTGATGGTGAAAAAAGAATCTGTTAAAAGTCAAGATCTGAATTTCTTTTACAGTACAATTTTAACATCAATGTCAACTTAAAGTCTTTTAAAATCAAACTAATCTGTACATTTTCCAAACCAGATGGTAAGTTTAGAGACCAAAACAATCACAGAATTCATCAAATCCATTGATAACACATACTGATGTCCGTGCTGCCATTAGGGAGATGTCATTAGTGAAAGTTTAAAGGTTGAAACATGTTAAATGAACATCCACCCATTACCAAAGCTGTTTGCTTCCTGATGTCAGTGTGTTTTTATATTACAAGTTAATATCATTTTCATCTGGCACTGAGTTTCTGGATTTTAAAAGACCAATATCAAATAATAGCACAGTATCTTAGATATGATATAGCTCAAAGTTGTTGTTTTTTCAGCGACCAGTTTACATCAGTAAGTTTACATTTTTCCTACTGAACATTTTGTTACAGACTTGTACAGACCAGCCAGGTGCAGACCACTGAACAGGTTCAGGCTAACCATGACTGAAAGGTTTAGAGCCATACAGATGATCAACATGTGTTAAACAGACGTAGGACGTAGTTTTGATTTGTGAATGGATGACGCTCTTTGTTAGACAATGAATGAATGAGTTTGAAAGGTGGAGTCAATTTTACAACAGACTTATTGTATCGTGGTTAAAAATTGTGTAAACACTCTATATTGTTTTTGATGGTGAAGGAATAATTATTTGTTTGCGCAGGGATTTTGAGATGATTGATTTTTGCACAATACTGTATTATGACCAGAGGGGATTCTGTGGTGATCAGGAACAATCTGAATTAAAGTACTTTGATTTGTTTGCGAATTAAAAATGTGCATATGATTGCAACTGTACTGTGATATGCATTCTCTCTCTCTCTCTATTTATATATATATAAAAAATATGTTCTATATTTTTTCAGTCATACATTTATATGAATTTTTTTTAAATAAAATTGCAGATGGTAAACCTATTTGTGTATATATGTTGTTTTTATGTTAAGATCACAACTATATCAACTTTTTTGCAAGTGTATTGTGATTTTAATATTTTTTTTAACTGATTTTTATGATTAATTTTGATTTTTACTGACTCACAAATCACCTGCAGTTCCCTTTCAAACCTCCAGGGGAAATTTGCGAAACCCTGGTGTTGAGCGTTTTCAATAAGAGATTGAATTTACTGTAGAAAGTCACTTTTCCTAGCTGGAAAATTAAAACATACACAGTCACTTTAGGTATAAGTGAAATAGGATTTTTTATTATATATGAATTTCAAAAAGCAATTCAGCCCATTCATCAAGACAAACCAGAAAATAATGAGTAACTGCATGTTAAAAACAAAGACAGGAAAAGATAAACTCCTCAGTATGAGAGGCACCAGAGAATATTTATTTTATATATGGTTATGAAAAAAGCCCTAGAATTAAAAGCCCCTTGCTATGCAGCACTTAAATCTGTCATCACTCTTTGGGTTGTCTTTATCTTTTGGAGAAATTGTAGCTGGAATAGGATGGAGCGTCAACGGTGTCAGTTGAGGCAGCAGGGAGCAGGAGCAGCCCTGTGGTGTAGTCCTTCTTGCATCGAGCCATGGCCTCCTTATATGTGATCTTTTCCTTCTTGGTGGGGTCAATCACATTCTTCACGAAGGCCGAATCATCCTGAAGTTGCTTGGCCATAGATGCATCAATCAGTTTTGTGTTAACAGCATTTTGTAAGTCAATACGACCTGCTCGTTTCGGGTCTACCAGTCCGCCAGTCAGCATCTGCGCCTCCATGAACCACATGGCACTGTCGTTGGGAATCATTCCCCTTCGGGCAGCTTCTCCCACTGACATTCGCTCTTTGGACACAGGGTCTTCAAAGCCAGTAAAGGCCTTCTGGGCACTGAGGAGTTTGTGAAGATGGCTTGACTCAATCAATCCACACTCTGCTGCCTTGTGAATGGAGAGTTTGTCTTTTTTGTTCAGGTCCACAATACCTCCAGTGGCAGCCTGAGCTTCCAGAAGCCTCATTGCTGTGTCTTGATCAATCAGTTTGCGTGTAAGTGCACTTCGTACAGACATGCGGCTGTCTGTGGTGACATCTAAGATACCTGAAATGGGGAAAAGCTCATCTCCACTGGTGATCAACAGTGAGTTTAAGTTGCTATTGCTGGAGTAGGACAGGCGGCGCGTCAGTGAAGAGGAGTTGTAGCTCTGGCTTGTTGGGGCTATTGTCTGAACAGTTGTTGTTTGAGTTGCACTTAGAGGAGGGAGGGATGTTGATTTCTTCTCCCCTGCAACCAGAAGAGCAAACTCTGAAATGGACATTTTGCCCTCTCTGTAGCGCTGAAGCTCATTCTTGGTCAGTCTGCCATTTTTCAGGGCTGTCTCGATGGAGTACTGCTTTCCACTTTTACGATCCTGCAGAAGCGTGGTCTCACCTTCAGGACCAGTGGTTGTGATTTCCTCCCAACTACACTCAAGCTCTTGGAAGTGGATGTACTGATTGCGATCAATCAGACCTTCAACATAGGCATCATAGGCTGACATGTCTTTGCCAGTCTCTGGGTCCAGAATTGTGACTTTGGTGGAGACATTGGTCTCTCTGGTGTTTGTCTCTGTGTGATGCACCTCCTTTATTTGTTTCTGGAGCTCCATGATAGTAATTTCCAGTTGGTTGATAAGCTCTTTCACTTCCAGGATTTCTCTCTCCAGGCGCTGGACTTCAGACTCCAGCTTGATGCTGTTTTGCCTGCTGACTTGGTTCCTCTCACTCAAGAGCTTGGATTGATGTTGGAAAGTTATGGTGATCTCCTGTTTTTGGGACTCTAGTCTTCTCAACTCCTGGAGAAGTTCATTCATCTCTTTATTGATTCTATCCCTGTACACAATCAAGGTGGTCTCTTCTTGAGAGAAATTTGTTCTGGTTGTATGAATTCGAGTTATTTTGTTGTTGAGTCGCAGAAGTTCTTCATCTTTGAGGGCTCTTGCATTCTTCAACTGGGTTAGTTGGGCTCTAAGGTTTTCTCTTTCTGCCTCCACCGTTTGGTCCTTCTCAACCCTAATAACCTCTTTATGGATGACCTTCTCCACAGATTTCTCTTTGGTCAGAGACTCTATCCTGATTTTGAGGTTTCGAATATCTCTCTCCAGGCGGGAAAAGCTGGCACTCTCATTTTCCAGGGTAACGCGAAGGTCAGTGATTAGTTTGTCAACTGTAGGGTCTCTCTCAACTTTCAAAACCTCCTCTATAACAATCTTTTCCTCAACAGGTGTTGGACAAGTTTCAAGTTCATAGATTCTAGCCTTGATTTGTCTCAGCTCTGTCTCTACCTGGATCTTCTTCTGCCGATCCACAAGCTCCAGCTTTTTCTCCAGCTCCAGGACTAGAGATCTCATCTGCTGCACCTCCAGTTCTAGCTGCCTACGAACCTTTATGGTCTCCTCCAAAGTCTTGACTAACCTCTGGTGGGCCAGAATCTGACTGGGATCTGTCTGGAGGCGCACAATTTCTTGGACCACAACCCTTTCTTCTGGTTTCTGTCTCTCCAGCACAATGTACTTGTTTTTAAGGTCAAACACATTCTCCTCAACCGTTCGGCGACGTTGAATTTCCTCTCGTACTTCCCTCCTGAGATGTTCAGCTTCCTTCTCCAGAAGAGGGTCATTTTCATACCTTATAAATTCTTTGGTCACCACTTTGGTCTCCACCTTTGATCTTTCAGCCTTCCACTCATCCCTGTCCTTGCGTAGACGAATCACCCGATTCATAGTGGAGTCAAAATTGGTTCTCAAAATGGTGAGCTGCTCATTCAACCTCTTAATTTCTTTGACAATTTCAGGACTCCTCTCTTCTTTCACCAACTCTCGAGTCACTTCCTTCAGTTCAACCTTTGGCTTCTCGGAGCGCAGAGTCTTCAGATCCACCATGATCACATTGATCTCATTCTCAATGCTAGTACGACGTCTGCTTATTTCAAGAAGCTCGTTTCTCAGCCGTCTCAGTTCCACCTCTGTCTCAGGGTCAATCCTGTAGATCTCATGGATGATCTCATTAAACTCTATCTTTTGTTTGATGGTCTCCACTTGGCTGTAGCGGAGCTGAAGGCTGGAGAACTCTTTCATCAAAATATTGTATTCACGGACCAGTTCTTCCAGGTGTACACGGAGGGTCTTGGACTCTTGTAGGAGTTCAGCATCCTGCTCCACCCTTTTCACCTCCTTGATGATAGTTTTCGGTTGTATAGTTGGAATAATCCTCTCTAGATTATTGATCTGACTCCTTATCTGGAATATCTGATCATTCAGGTTCTGGCATCTGACACCTTCATTAGAGATCTCGCTCTTCAAGTTTAACACAGCTTTCAGCATTTCGGGGTCTTTTTCTAGTTTCACAACCTCTTTCAAAACCAATGTCTCTTTTATCACAGGCCTCTTGCTCTCCAGGACAGTAACTTCCGTTCTCATATGTACCGTTTCACTCTCGTGCACTCGAATTTCCTCCCTTAGCTTGAGTATGAGCTCCCTGATCCTCTTGGCTTCCACATCCAATTTGGGATCACGCTCAATTTCAGTAAGCACCTTTGTCACCAGCTTGGGCTTCACTTCGACAATTTCATGTTCACAACTGACAATTTTTTTATTGACAATCTCAATTTCGGTGTGCAATTCGGATCGTTTATTTATCTCTTCCATTATCCTGCTCTTAAGTGCTTCCAAGTTGGCCTCCAGCTTCTGATCACGGTAGTAATGAACAGTTTCCTTTTCTTCCACTCGCTCCACACCTCTCCGACTCTTCAGGGACATCATACGTTTCCTGTAGGTCGTTAAATCATTCTCGGCATGAGCACGGCGAGATATTTCTTCAAGCAGTTCTCGCTTCAGACCGTCAACTTCGTCCATGTCCCTCTGCTGACTTTGAATCTGAAGTTGCTGCCTTACCACCACATGGCTCACAATTTCATCATTCTATTCATGGGGGAAAAAAAGATTGGTTTATGTTAAGTCAAGAAGTTCATGGTAGCTTTATATCCTTCAACAACATTACAGTACCTTGCTGATGAGGTCCTTGGCCAATATCACTTGATTTAGTAGTTGATTATTCTGTGCTGATACTTCAGAGTAAAGGTTCACAACATCCCTTTCCTAAAGTAACAAATTGTACAGATATTTGGAAATGTACATAAACAATAAGTCATTATTATGGTCATTATGGTAAAGCAACCTACCTTCCTCTGCACAGCTTCAGCCAGGGTGATGTTATCAAGTCTTTTTGTGTTCATTTCTGGTTTTCCCATTGCACTGCGGTATTTGTTAGAATTCAATTCATACTCCTGAAGACACAGAAGCAAGCAATCATTTACATTCAAGTTAGAACTGACATGCGAAATGTGCAGTAGTATAATCATGTTCAAATGGCCATCGTACGTTAAGAATGATCTGCAGTTCATGTGAAATTTTCACCACCCGGTTTGCATCATCCTGCTTTCTCTTGATGTCTTCAACTGCCCTCTGCAACCAAAATTGTTTTTACATGATATTACAGTATAATCCAACATATCTGAGATATATGCCACTAGTGGTACTAAACGGAATTGCAAAAAAATAAGCAATCAATATACTAATAGCATTAGTCCTAGTTGTTTTTACATCAACAATTATTTCTTCTTTAAGAATTAATACATATTTACAATAAATATATCCGATAATATTAATAATTATAAAAAACGTAAAGTAATCAAATTAATGAAAATCAACCATTTTAAAACTGTGCCAATAAAACTTAATACTGACCAACTGAGAGTGTTGCTTGGCATAGATTTGCGACACACTTTCACCTGGCCAAACTTCGTTGTTGGGCATATTGATGAGGAAAGCAGTGAGCGACTGGATGGCACGGTTAAATTCCGTATTTTTATTCATGGCCTCTTGCAACAGAGTTGTCCTGTGAAGTAAAACGTTTATGGATAGAGTCTTAAAAGACTATAGCGCTGTAAAAAAGCAGACTTGCCTCAATAAACAAAAAAGACGTCAGCACAAAAAAAGAAGATGCCTTTTTTGACATCTCACCTTTGCTGCAGCTGGCTGTTGATGTTGGAGTAGCGATTCCTCAAGTTCTTGACCTCGGTCTCTTGGTGGGTGATGTCAGGGCAATACTCCTGGAAGATCTTCTGCAGGGAGCTGCATGCCTGCTCTGTGACAGCCAACTCACGGTTCAACTGCTGAATGTCATCTTTCTTGGATATAACCTCTTTACTCATGGTCTGAAGAGAAAACAATTGTAGACATACAGACAAATCAATACAATGTTTTGAATGGGAAGTTGTACCATATCCAAACCATTCCTGCTTTAATTTCAGCACTGAATCTAAAAATGACTTGAACTGGTAAACTGGTATGTTTCTTTCATAAGGCTTAAGAAGACTTTGAATATAATCCATAATACAATACCATTCAAAAGTTTGGGATCCGTAAGATTTTGTTTAATGTTTTTGAAAAAAGTATCTTCTGAAAAACGAGTCTGGATTTATTTGATCGAAGCATAGTTAAAACAGTAATATTATGAAATATTATTACAATTTAAAATAACTGCTTTATATTTAAATATATACAGTACATTACATTAAAGTGTAATTTATTTCTGTGATCAAAGCTGAATTTTAAGCATCATTGCTTCAGTCTTCAATGTCACATGAACCTTCAGAAATCATTCTAGTATGCTCATTTGCTCATCACTGTTGAAAACTGTTGTGCTGGTACATAATTTTGTGGAAACCATCATACATTTTATTTTTTAGGATTCTTTGTTGAGTAGAAAGTTCAAAAGAGCAGCATTTATTTGAAGCAGAAATCATTTTTAACATTACAAATGTCTTTACTGTCACTTTTGATACATTTTTGATAAATTTAATCATTTTTAAAATAAATAAAACTGCATCATGTTAATGCATTTCTCATGTATAATTTTAAGAAAGTAATTGAGAATACTATAGATAAAGATACACCCTACCAGCAGAGGGCATCATTGAGTGACAGCCAAAACAAAGCTTACCATGCATCAGATTGGAAATAAAGCTTCATGTCCTACAGAAGTCCGTAGCATATGTAGTCAGCATTATTTCGCTGAATAAGTTATCCCCTTAACTGTCACTCACGTTTTTGAAGATAGACTTGAATGTGCATGATACAAACCTAAATTTGTATAATTCATGACTGAAAACATTTCGTAACATGATATTGATGTAGCATTTACATGGTAATGCAATGTCTGATTTTAAAATGGATTAATTTTTAGATTAAGTTTTCAGTCGATATATAATTTCTGATGATTTCTAAAATGTGATAGAGAAAAAGGCAACGAGGAAGTCTTTTTTTTTTTAACAAAGGTCAAAACTCCTGTTACAATGCAGATTGTTGAGGGTGCACTCTTGTCATAAATTAATCTATTACTTTTCCTACATTTTTAACAAAAAACATTGGTAAAATATATATTTAGGAGTCTTAGACCTTTCCAACGATATATAGTTTGTCAAAATTAGATTAGATTAGATTGTAATATAGTAAGGTAAACCTAGGCGTCCCGTATTCGGGACGGGGTGACAGTTAAGGGTTTTTAAAATGCGTGTATTATTAATTACATTTTCAATAGGAGTAAAATGTTATGTTATGTTATGTATGGTTAATTAATTATTTATTGTACCAACATATAAATCTTTAACTGCTTCAAAATGAATGCTGTTAAATAAATTTTTGTTGAAACATTTGCCGTTAGCCTACTTTAGAAAAAATAAATAAAACCTAATTACACAAGGTGAATTAACGTATACAAAGCATAAACCTTTATTCAGATTTCGTGAACACTTTGTCATTTGAAATGCATATTTCTTTTAGGATCTCGTTCAGCTGATGTTTATGTGCGCTACTGTGATGAATATGATATGTAACTTTTTAATACGCAGGGGAACTACTAGAGAATGTGTGGGACTACTAGAGAATACCAATATGGCGGCGCAGCGGCTTCACTTTTATGCCGTCACAAGCCATCCAGTTCTCTATTAAAGATCAGTGGTGTCTACCTGCAGCTGTCCGGAGTGGCTGCGGATGGCATTGGGTTCATCTAATACACCAGGGTCTGCAGCCAACTCATCCTCGTACGCAGTCAGCATATTGCACACCTTCTTGATCTGTTTCTCCAGGAACATGGAAGACGTGATCCTAAAGAAATAATCCCAAGTTTTTACCATAGTATGTCTCCAAAAACCATAGAAATACCACAATACATTATTGCAGGCTTCTTGTTGTTTCTTACTTCTTGTGATAGAGATCAGAGAGGGTGGTGATGTTGTCGAATTTGTTGTTGATTTTGCTCAGCTTCAGAGGCAGTGAGGATGTGGTGGGCCCCAGGGGTTTCTGGGATATCAGGGGCTCCATGTCTCTCTGAGCTGATGCTTTCTCGGCCTCCAGGTTTCTTAGAATTGTGACAAAACCCTGGAGAGATCAAAGCAAACTGTGAGTCAGTCAATGTTTCCTACAAACTATATTATCCAGCATTTGTTTCTCCTTTGACCAACTAAACCACATTTAGATTTAAAATCTAGTTTTGATTCCCGCTCTTACATTGTGGTCTTTGGTTCTGGCGGACAGATCTCCGATGGGTGCAGCGCGATCTAACGGAGACCTCATTTGGTTCTGCATGTCTTTCTCTAAGTTCAGAAGGTCTAAATAGATCTGTTCCAGCCGGCTGTCAATGAGGCCGGCCTTCGCGCTGTCAGGGACGGTGGCCACAGCGACTGTCGGGAGAAATAACATCATTTACAACTCAAACTCAACATGATAACTCACCATCAGGCGTTTGTTTCTTCATGGGAACAGACACTTGTTCAGAAATGGATGCTCAGCAGTGAATGGGTGCTGTCAGAATGAGAGTCTGAACAGATGATAAATACATCACAATAATCCACAACTATCCCACACCACTCCACTCTATCAGTTAATGCCTTGTGAAGATAAAAAGCTGAATGTTTGCTAGAAAAAATCCATCTTTAAGATGTTTTAACTTTAAACTGTTGTCTCTGGCTAAAATACAAACACAATCCTTTTGGAAAAAGTCCATCTCCTGTTGTCTATCACATCAAAATCCACCAACATTCAGTACACATATATATTGTAAACAGTGTTTGATCTGTGCAGATTTCTCTCCTGATTCAGACCAGATTACTTTTTCACTGGAGGAAGCAGTATTAATGGTTATGGTATTTTAGCTGCAATTGTGATTTTTTTTTTATCAGCTGTTTGGACTCCCATTCTGATGGCACCCATTAACCGCAGAGGATCCATTGCTGCGCAAGAGATGCAATGCTGAATTTCTCCAAATCTGATAAAAAAAAAAGAAAGAAAAAACTGATCTACATCTTAGATGGCCTGAGGGTGAGTACATTTTCAACATTTTTCACATTTTCTTTTTTTTGGGTGAACTGTTCCTTTAACTGAAAAAATAAAAATTCCAAAAATTCCAAAAACTAAATTACAAAAACTTTAATTGAAATTAAAATAAAAACTCCCAGAACACACACACACACACACACACTCACAAAAGAAATAGACAATACAATAAAACCTATTTAAAAATATAAACAAACCCTATGGTAGTACTGTATATCAATGGTAAACAGACCTTGTTTTACGAACTGCGTAAACTCCATCTCCTTCAGACCAGAGAAATCTCTGCTCAGACTGAATACAAGACAAGAACACAGCAATGTTAAAACAGGAAGCAGCTGGGAGAGCTAGACCTGCACTTCCTGCCTCTCAGGAGCTTTCTTACCCGTCCACCCTGTCGATGGCGTCTGAATCGGGCGGAGGGATGAGCTTGGTCTCTCCCGTGCTGGACTTCACCTCCCAGATCTCCTCTCTGGGATCAGAGACCAGCGTGACCTTGTCATCTCTTTTCACAGAGTCCTGCAGCAGAGAAACGTTTAGCACGGTTCGTCCTCCACTGATGGGCTTTCCAACACATTACAAATGTCTCTACTGTCACTGTTGACCAATTTAATGCATCCTTGATCAATAAAAGTATGAATTAATGTCATACTCTCTGTATGCATGCATTTATTTATTTAATGTTCATTACGTATTAATCTAATTTGTATTTATATAATCAAATGTTGAGTGTGTGTGTGTGTCTTGCCTCCAGCAGCAGTTCATCGGCCAGCAGGAGGTTGTTCTTCACCTGATCGGTGTTCTGCTGTAAGCTCAAAGCCAGCATGTCACTGTCCTGCGACCTGAACAGATGAAAACACGACAGACGTTCAGCTCCAGCCCCTTCATACGCCTGCCTGGACGCTTCACCTGCTTCAGTGACTCTAAACATCAAGCTCATGTAACATGTGTTTAACAGTGTGAGAGTCACTGTCACTGCTGCTTTCATCGGTGGCTTGGCACCTTCAGCAAAAGAAATGCCATAAGATTTCAGTTTCTACTTTCTCCACCGCTCGTATCAATCTTCATCTGTCAATCACTCGCTCTGTCAGCTCATCTGCACTTTTACTGAGCTGACGGTCACACCTTCCAGAGAGAGAGAGAGAGAGAGAGAGTGATTGACAGGTGTGTGGGCGTGTCTGTGGAATGTTGAGGTGGAACTCTCAGAATTCCTGCTCTATTCTCCAGGAATCTCTGCTGCTGCTGTGTAAAGTCACACCCTGGACGTGCGGGCGGCTCTTTGTCTTCACACAATCAAGCGTGTGGCTGCTCTTTAAAGGCAATGCATTTCTGGGAAGAGTCTTTCTGCTCACGCCTGCGGACTTCAGCAGTGACTCAAAACGTGATTAAAAATGGTGAAAAATAATAAACATCACGTATGTTCTAAAAAAATAACTTTACTTTTAAAAATCAATTTGTCAAAATCCATTCGATGGCATAATCATCAAGTAAATAAATATATAAATAAATATTTGATTAAAAAAGTTAAACGCTAATAAAAATTTTGAAAAGAATATTATATAGTACAAATATGAACTGAGAGACTGCATGAAATACTTGCACTTTTAAAAATGTATTATTTAAAATCCATACAATAGGCATAATCATGTTTTAAAAATAATTAAAACAAATGCATAAATATTTAATTATTTCAAAACTTAAAAGAAAA